>NC_073694.1:100329205-100527604 GCF_029784165.1 Wyeomyia smithii
TTTGTTGTAATATTGCTAATGAAATATGGCTCATAATGTTGGCCTTCACTTAGCTTGGATCCCCACTGCAAGTTTCCTCGCAAGTTACAGAAATTGTCTCAAACTCCGAGTGTCGGTTGTTTCGAAGAAGTCGAAACAAAATGGATTGAATGTCTTCCTAACTTACAGTTACGTGCTCAGTCGGGTGCTATGAACCTATCGATTAGTCAAGACATTTTACGGTCAGGTTAGTATTTTTGATACTAATTCTAGGGGCAAAAAACAATGAGACTCTGATGTATTTTTCCATTTCAGAAAATCATTTCAATGTTTTAAAAAATGAAACATTTCCTGCATCTATTTCTTTCTTCTGTTTTGAAAGAAGTTTACCCGAATGTTGCGTGTCTACTCCCGTACAAGCTCGTAATGGGCCGCGTTTAGAGCTTGACAATCCATTGGACCTTTCTTCATCTGCTGTTTTGACCGACGTTGAAGAGCAGCCGATTGATCTATCAATACGATCGAAAGCTAGCATTGAGTCAACTGCTGAAGCAAAGATCTTGCAATTCCTAGAACACTAGAGCAGACAATTTCACCAGTCATTCCATTGGACTTGCGATCCACAAACATCAGCCAACTTGAAAATCAGGACGAGCTTGTTTCATCTTAACAGGCATCTGTGACAAAGACCGAAGAGAGCTGCTTGAAATCCACCAAATATAGTTCCTCTCCAATCATTGTTTCATCACCTCCGAATGCGCAGTCATTGCCATTTCAGCTAGCTAAGAAAACGTTCCGTGGAAACGTCAGCCAAGCATTTTGGCCACGAGAGATTATAGAACCGATCCCCAGTTGTTCGCCTCCAAAAAGAGCAAAATATTCACCAGGTAGTTTCTGTTTATTTGAACACGGCAAAAGAGTAATAAACTATATTTTTTAGGGATATCGTCGAGACTGAGTGATACGCCTAAATCTGGAACAGGATTAACACCTCAAGAAGCTGATCAAGGCATGGACTTTATAGATGAATTTCATTCTGAAGATGATATTAATTATGTCGAAGGTGATCCAACTCTCTTGAACGATTTATCTATATATGAATATTTTTAACAATGTCAATATCAACAAACTGATGACTCATCGTATTCTTCGGATGATTCGGACACCAAAGCAAAGCGACCATCGTGGCGGCGAAAACGTAAGAACGAGCGTAAGAACACAAAACTAGCCAGAAATTCAACGTCTCTATCGATCGACGATCTGGTACATGGTATTTATTCATTAATCATTGATTTTATCAAGCATAAAATAAAATAAACATCTTATCTAAAAGTTTATTTACAGGCGAATCAACAACTGACACAAATAAAGGCAGTAAACAATTGTGGAACGTTTCAGGTGCGGAAGCTCTTGAATTTGAATGTCACGAAGTTCAGGAAAAGAAAGTCAATATTCGCAAGCGCAATAAACTTTTCAAAGAGAGAGGGCTCATTTACACTCAGTCCGACGGAACAGTTGTTCCAGCAAGAGTAGTAAAGCCGGCTTGTGATTGTAAGCTGAAATGCCAAGAGAAATATCCAGACTCCGTCCGCAAGCAGCTGCTAGCCAATTTACTGCGGCTAAAACTCTCGGGCCAGAACCAGTTTCTCTCTGCGCATATGAAAGTTACCAGAACTGCTCGTACAAAAGTAACGATGGTCCAAATTTCAGCAACTCGTATTTGTAAACCATTTTTGTCTTGTATAGGTCGTCAACTCTCGTCGCCAGTATTCCCGCCTCTATCGACTGCCAGGAATGGACGGTTCGGTGCGAGTGTGCAAAAAAATGTTCATGAGCTCCTTCGATATTAGCGATCGAAAGCTCCGAACTTTGGCATCGAAAAAGATCACTGGAGCCGGAATCGCCGAAGATGAGTTAATTCTTCTGCCACAAAATAAGGCAAAAAATATATTTTTTTTGAGCTTCTGCTCGTCGATCTTTATTCACTTAAGACTTAAGACTAAACTACAATTCTTTAGATACTCTTATATATAGCTTCTCAGCGAGTGTTTGTTTATGCTTTCTGTTTATTGTTTGTATAATCAAAAGATAGTGCTGGTGTAGACTAAACACTACTGGTGAGATATAGTTTATTTTCATTCTGGGAATTCTGCTTTATGCTGATTTGGCGACGATGATGGTGGTCCTGATGAGATAAGGTTGCTTGCCGGATATTGGTGACGTGTTCTGCTTAACTCTTCCCCTCTTAAGTAACTTTGTCCTCAAAGTTGAACGGTTCGAAAACGTGATGACATATTGATGAATGATTCGATTTCTTTTTTTCGTTCTTCTGATAAATCTGTGGTTGCTATCTCTTGGTCCGTGATGATGAGATCATTCTTCTTGGTGGTAGAAGTGTCTATTGTTGTAAGTGCAATGTCTTTGTTCTCGGTGCTTGGTACATTAATTTTTGTGTTGATTATTGTCTTTCTGGAAAGATAGAATTGCGCATGAGGTAATTTCGTGACAACAAAATTCGTCTGTTGTTCTTGATAATAGAGTCTACATGATCGTATTCATAGACGTCTTTTGAAAACTGTGGTACTTTTAGAATGTATACTATGTGAGTATTGTTTAATGTTACTTGTGCTGTAGATTGTGAGAGTAAATCTTCAAATGATGATACGAAAATATCGTGCCTGCTTAACCCGTAAAGACCCGGGACGGAACTTTTTTTTTAAAATGCTCGTTCTCAGCACTGGAACGGCCGATTTTGGAAAACTTGGACTTTTATTCAAGGGGAATAGTTGCTCTAAGTTTTGGTAAAGGTGCCACTCCTCTGGACCCTTCCCCGTTTTTGTGAGACGCAAATATGTCTGTGTTTTTTTCTAATTTTTCAAACAGATTGAGCAAACACTGGTAATTTTTATACATAACAATTGCTCCATGTATCAAATCATGTCAGGTGGATGAAATATGGTATGTAAGAGTGAATTTTGGAGTTTCCAAATTATGTCAGTACAAAATCACAAAACTACGTATTTTTATAAAAATTCAAACAACAACACCGTTCTTCAAATTTAAGGCTCTACATTTTTGCGGTAATGTCTCCTGAATCAATACGGGATGAAATATTTATTTTAGCATGCAAACATTTTGAGAAAAACCAGTTTAAATTCACCAAAGTACGTATTTCCATGGAAACCTAATTTTCTCAGTCTCCCACGGTAGGTTTTAACTTAGCTCTTCAATTTTCAAGCTCTATATTTCTAGAGTAACGTCTTCTGAATCCAAAGATGCTGAAAGATTTATTCTAGCATGCACAGATTTAGAGAAAATCAAGTTTTTATAAGAACTCGTACTTTAGTGAATTCAAACTCGTTTTTCTCTAAATCTGTGCATGCTAGAATAAATCTTTCAGCATCTTTGGATTCAGAAGACGTTACTCTAGAAATATAGAGCTTAAAAATTGAAGAGCCAAGTTGAAACCAACTGTGGGAGACTGAGAAAATCAGGTTTCCATGAAAATACGTACTTTAGTGAATTTAAACTCGTTTTTCTCAAAATATTTGCATGCTAAAATGAATATTTCATCGCGTATTGATTCAGGAGACCTTACTTCAAAAATGTAGACCTTTAAATTTGAAGAACGATCTTCTAATTTGAATTTTTATGAAAATACGTAGTTTTGTGATTTTGTACTGAAATAATTTAAAAACTCCAAAATTCACTCTTACATACCATATTTCATCCACCTGACATGATTTGATACATGGAGCAATTGATACATATGAAAATTACCAATGTTTGCTCAATCTGTTTGAAAAATTAGAAAAAAACAGAGACATATTTGCGTCTCATAAAAACGGGGAGGGGTCCAGAGGGGTGGCACCTTTACCAAAACTTAGAGCAACTATTCCCCTTGAATAAAAGTTCAAGTTTTCCAAAATCGGCCGTTCCAGTGCTGAGGACGAGCGTTTTCAAAAAAAAGTTCCGTCCCGGGTCTTTACGGGTTAAGAATGTGGCGATTGTGTTGAAGTCTCGCATGGATAGTAACTTGCTGCTTGGGATGCCATGTTTTGCCATCAAGATCGCTTCCTCTAGTGTTTCTATCTGGTCTTGAAGTGAGTCTAGATTGGATAGGATCATAAGATGATTGATTTCGAGAGAATGGTTTTTTGCTCTTTCTTTCTCTAGTGTTAGCCAGTGCTTTTCAAAGGATCGCAAGTTGACTGTTAAAACACGAATGCGAACGCCTTCCGCAGTCAACTTGACTGCTCGATATAGTCAAGCGATCGCCCAGAGAAAAAACAGTCAAAGTAAAGTTGATCGTTTTTTTAGTTTCTAGGTGGCGGTCATTTGCTATGGCAGCGCTCGTTTATTACGTTCACTCTTCGATTATGTGTACGCGCAAGACACGAAGTGAATGAGGGCGGTTGGTATCATTCTTACTGTTTCGTTTTGCGTTTGTTTTCGTATTTGTTTTTGTATGTCGGATTGGATTGTAATAGAACTTTGAAAGTTGTGTAACATATGACTAATGCATAAATCGGTATTTGGGGTAGAGCGGGAAAAGTTGGTCATTTTTGGTAAAATATTTCCATTACTTTATACAGTCGTCGTTCGATAACTGCAACATGTTTACATTGCAGTTATCGAATGCCGTTCGATAACTGCAACACTTGACACATACAAAAATTTAGAGGGGGGTCCGTCACTACCATTTTTGTTTTCAATGATGTCGATAGGTATTTTTTTAATGGAATAGTGACAAAAATTGCAGAAAACTAAAATAGCCAAGCTTTTCGATTGATCAATTTTTTTTTTTTTTTTCTTCACATAACATTTATTTGACACGGCACAAATACAATTTAATGTTTAACGGCGCCAATTATATCTGATGACTTAAAAACTAAAGCAAATTTTTTATCCTCGCTGCCGACTACGAGCTGAAATTAAGTCTAACTTAAAACTAGCATGGGATTTCCAATCAGTGTTTTGTTGTTCAATGGTCGTCTGATAATCGTCGAATGGCATGTATGGATTCGTTCTGCTGAGCCACGATGTCGTGAGTTGGGACAGAGGCTCGTAGTCCTTGGGTCCTGGTTCTGTTGTGCGGGGTCTGGTTGCTGGTTTTGTGCTTAAGGTTCAAACGTGTTCTTGTCGTTTTGTTGGGTGTAGACGGAGGGGAACGGGACTAGACTGGGGCGTGGATGGATTTCAGGAAAACGTATATAAGGGACATGTAGGATAGGTCACGGCTCGCCAAGACATCACGAACAGGAACAGCCGGCTGTCTACCCTCGGCCTGCAGGGAAGCTATTAATTTAGACCTGGCGTCACGGTGTACAGGGCATGACCAAACCACATGCTCTATGTCGTGATAACCTTCACCACAGGCACAGATACCACTTTCCCCGAGCCCAACACGACGGAGGAGCGCGTCAAATCTATAGTGATTGGACATAAGCCGGGACATCACGCAAATGAAATCCCGACCTACATCCAACCCCTTGAACCACGGGTTCGTCGATACTTTGGGGATTATGGAATGTAACCACCTTCCCAATTCCCCTCTGGTCCAAGCATTTTGCCAACTGATGATCGTATTCTGACGTACAAGTGCGAAAAATTCATTAAAGGCAATTGGTCTTTCATAAATATCACCGTTTGTTGCGCCCACCTTAGCCAAAGAGTCCGCTTTCTCATTACCCGGTATCGAGCAGTGAGAAGGGACCCACGCTAAGGTAATCTGAGTAGATTTTTCGGATAAAGCACTCAGATGTTCCCGTATTTTCCCCAGGAAATACGGAGAGTGCTTAACATCTTTCATCGATCGGAGAGCCTCAATGGAACTGAGACTGTCCGTAAAGATGAAATAATGGTCCGTGGGCATTTTTTCGATAATCCCTAGGGTGTACTGAATTGCAGCTAATTCTGCGACGTAAACAGAAGCAGGATTATCGAGCTTATGGGAGACGGTTAAATTGTTATTGAAGATACCGAAGCCAGTGGACCCATCAAGAAGTGATCCGTCAGTGTAGTACATATTGTCGCAGTTGATGTTTCGATATTTATTGGAAAAAATTTTAGGGATCTGCTGCACGCGTAAATGATCCGGGATTCCACGAGTTTCTTCTATCATGGATGTATCGAAAAACACAGTAGAATCAGAAGTATTTGATAAGTCGACACGATTTGGAATATTCGAAGAAGGGTTAATATTTTGGGACATGTGATTGAAATACAATGTCATAAAACGGGTTTTAGAATTAAGTTCGATTAACCTTTCAAAATTTTCAATCACGGGACGGTTCAAGACCTCACATTTGATTAGAATACGAGAAGACAGGCTCCAGAAGCGGTTTTTCAATGGTAGTACTCCAGCTAAAACCTCCAAACTCATCGTATGGGTCGACTGCATGCAACCTAAGGCGATACGCAAACAACGATATTGTATTCGCTCCAGTTTGATCAAATGTGTGTTTGCTGCGGAGCGGAAGCAGAAACACCCGTATTCAATAACAGACAATATCGTTGTTTGGTAAAGCCTTATAAGGTCTCCTGGATGGGCTCCCCACCATTGTCCGGTTATTGTACGAAGAAAATTCACTCTTTGTTGACATTTTTTCATCAGATACCTCACGTGACAACCCCAGGTGCCTTTAGAGTCGAACCAGACACCAAGATATTTGTGTACCAAAACCTGAGAAATCGTTTTACCCATTAATTGTGTTTGAAGCTGAGCAGGTTCATGCTTCCTAGAAAAAACTACTATCTCAGTCTTCTCCGGAGAGAATTCGATACCTAGCTGTAAAGCCCAAGCAGACAAATTGTCCAAGGTATCTTGCAATGGTCCTTGCAAATCGGCAGCTTTGGCTCCTGTAACAGAGATTACACTGTCGTCTGCAAGTTGTCTTATCGTGCATGAATTTGCCAGACATTCGTCGATGTCATTTACATAAAAGTTGTAAAGAAGGGGGCTTAAACATGAGCCCTGGGGAAGACCCATGTAGCTAATGCGAAAAGTTGCCAAATCGCCATGCGTAAAATGCATGTGCTTTTCGGACAACAAGTTGTGCAAAAAATTGTTCAAAATTGGAGAAAATCCTTGTCGGTGAAGTTTACCCGAAAGAATGTCAATAGAAACGGAATCAAAAGCCCCCTTAATGTCCAAGAACGCAGACGCCATTTGTTCTTTACGAGCATACGCCAGCTGAATATCTGTTGAAAGCAACGCAAGACAATCATTCGTCCCTTTGGCACGGCGGAAGCCAAATTGAGTTTCTGATAGTAGACCATTTGATTCGACCCAGTGGTCTAAACGACGGAGTATCATTTTTTCCATCAATTTCCGGATACAGGATAGCATTGCAATCGGCCTATAAGAGTTGTGATTAGAAGCTGGTTTCCCTGGTTTTTGGATGGCGATCACCTTCACTTGCCTCCAATCCTGCGGTACAATGTTGTGCTCCAGGAACTTATTGAACAAGTTCAACAAGCGCCTCTTGGCATTGCCGGGTAGATTCTTCAACAAGTTGAATTTGATTCTATCTAATCCAGGCGCGTTATTGTTACAGGACAGGAGGGCAACTGAAAGTTCTGCCATCGTAAAAGGTGATTCTATCGCGTCGTGGCCCGGAGACGCATCGCGAACAATATTTTGCTCAGGAACAGAGTCCGGACATACTTTCCTGGCAAAATCAAATATCCACCTACTTGAAGACTCCTCGCTTTCGTTGACCGTTACGCGATTCCGCATTCTTCGGGCTGTGTTCCAAAGAGTGCTCATCGATGTCTCCCTCGACGTCTCGTTCACGAACCGACGCCAATATCCACGTTTCTTTGCTTTAGCCAAGCTTTTAAGCTTGGTATCAAGCTCCGAATACCGTAAATAGTCGCCAGGTATACCTCCCGTCTGGTAGGCCTTAAACGCGTCGGATCTTTGCGTGTAGACATCGGAGCACTCTTGGTCCCACCACGGAGTGGGAGGCCGTTCTTTGATCGTTACGCCGGGATATTTCTTCGTTTGGGCTTGCAACGCGGCGTCGAGAATCAAGCCCGCGAGGAGGTTGTATTCTTCAAGTGGTGAATGATGTTGAATCGACTCGACCGCTTTTGAAATCATTTCCTCGTATAACTTCCAATCGACATTTCGTGTGAGGTCATACGGAATGTCAATTGGTCGCATGCGAGTTGACCCGTTAGTAATTGAAATAAGAATAGGCAGATGGTCGCTACCGTGAGGATCGAGGATTACCTTCCATGTGCAATCCAACCGTAGCGACGTCGAACATAAGGATAGATCCAAAGCGCTTGGGCGCGCTGGAGGTTTCGGGATACGTGTCATTTCACCGTTGTTTAAAATAGTCATGTCGAAGTCATCGCAAAGGTTATAGATTAAAGAGGAGCGGTTAGCGGTATGGGGAACCCCAAGCCACGCCATGAGAGTTGAAGTCTCCCAAAATCAAACGTGGCGAGGGAAGAAGTTCTATTAAATCAAAGAGCAGCCGTTGCCCAACCTGTGCTCTGGGGGGAATATATATTGAGGCAATACAAAGCTCTTTACCTTGTATTGTCATTTGACATGCGACAACTTCGATGCCTGGAATCGAGGGGAGGTTAATACGATAGAAAGAATAGCACTTTTTAATCCCTAAAAGTACTCCTCCATATGGGGTGTCTCGATCAAGGCGAATAATATTAAAATCATGGAAGTTGAGATCAATATTTGAAGTAAGCCAAGTTTCACAAAGGGAAAATGCATCGCATTTGTTTTTATTTATCAAAACTTTAAACGAATCAATTTTTGGTAAAATACTTCTACAATTCCACTGTAAGACAGAGATAGAATCCTTCATATACGCAGTTGAATTAGGCATCGAAGGATACAATCGCTGCAAGGAGGGGCCATTGGGCAGTCAACTGCTTCAAAAATGATCTAACTGTTGGGAGGAATGCTGTAAGAAAAATTTTAATTGGATCGGGTACATTGAAAGTTTCAAAAATCCAGTCCACAATGTCAGAAAATTTCACTAATCCAGAGTTTGTTTCATCAACTGGGAGTGTAAAAGGAGCAACTGGGGTTTTAGATGTTCCTGGCAGTGCTGGGAACTCCTTCTGGGACTTTAAATTTGCCAGCCCAGGAGGAGTTTGCTTCGGTTTTTCCGCAGCACTGTTTGGTTTGTTTGTAACCTTCATTTCACTTTGAGAAATCTTAGGACCTTTTCTGGGAAGTTTAGGAGAGGAAACACTTTTCCTCTTTCTAGACTCCCCAGGATTGGCGTAAGATGCTCCCGCTGGTGAATCGTCAGAATCGGTTTCCTCAGAGGGCAACAGATCGAAGGGGTTCGAAGTAACGGGAGAAGTGGTAACGGTCTTCTTCAGCATGTCAGCGTAGGAACGCTTTGAACGCTCTTTGAGAGACCGTTTTATTTTATCCCTGCGCTGCATGTACACCGCACATGTCGAGAGCTCATGCAGATTTTCTCCGCAGTGAATACACTTTTCAGCGTTAACACTGCAAGAATCTTCCGCATGAGACTCCCCACACTTGCCACAACGTGCCTTATTGCAGCAGTAGGCGGCTGTATGGCCTAACTGCTTGCAATTCAGGCAGTTCATGACGCGGGGCACGTAGAGCCTCACAGGGAGACGAACCCGGTGGATCGAGACGTGGCTTGGTAGTGCAGACCCGGCGAACGTAACTCGAAACGAGTCTGACGGAGTGTATACTGTTTTGCCACCGATGATCGATGCTGACCGCAATTGCTTGCAGTCGAGCACCTTTACTTCGGGACACGTTTTGTTCTTAAAGCACCCTTTGGCACTTTGTAGTATACACTCGACGGACAGACTCGAATCGGTTATGACACCGTCGATCTCCACGTCTCGTGCGGGTATGTAAACGCGATACTCGCGTGTGAAGAGCTCAGAGCAAGCTATATCGTTGGCCTCTTTCAGGTTACCGACCACGACACGGAGCTTGTTAGGCCGGACCTTGGAAATTTCGGTCACGCCCTTGTACTCCTTCGTCAGGTCTTTAGAAATCTGCAAGAGGTTCAACTTTTTCGATTTCGGTCCTGCCTTTGGCCGAAAATAAACAGTATAGCTGCCCTGGGCTCCGTCTGGGTAAAGCCTGGGGCGAGGGGGGACTGAAGAATGAACAGGGGAGGGGGTAACAGAAGGGTCAGGGTCAGAGGGGTTCGGGGATGGTGGCGCGGGAGGCGAGGGATCTACATCCATCTTAAGTCTAGCGCACTAGCGCTGACAAGAACACGTACCTTTTTATTTCTCCCTTCCAGTAAGGTTGGTTGTCCGATCGTTCGAAGTAGCAGCCGTTACAGCCAGCAGCACCAATACAGCAGCACTAAACAGCCACCAGCAGCGAGCCAGGTGTGAGATCACTCCACACAGCGATACGACTAGCTGACACTGATGGCTTCTTCTTTTTCCTCGTTTGTGTCTCGTCCACTGCTGTAGCACAATCCAGCCAGCAGCCAAATCGGCTTACGCACCAGCTGGCAGTCACGATGCGAAACAGTTGCACAAAGGAACGACCTTGAACCCGGATTTATTTCACTCGACCAGGCAAACAATGCCAACACTTGTTCACACGTCTTTTGTTTTATACTCTATCGGACCGATCACCAAACACGTCCAGTACTGATGCGTGTTCGGCACAGAATGATCGATTGATCAATTGATCAATATGATATTTTGATTTCCGCATCATAATTTATTGCGTTTTAGTAACTACTTTACATAACCAATGTGTAGGTGAAGATAAAGTTCATCACTACAATAGATCATTTTACGAGACGTTTCTGAGCTCAATTCAAAAACGAAATTTTGACAGAAAGCTCGGACCGCTGACATAACGCAAGTAAAAGCGACATCAATGTCAGCAGGATCCGTGACACCTGTCAGTTCGTAAAATGTTCTATTTAACGCTAGGTCACAAAATATTGTTTGTGATCTACTATGCACTGCCTCGCTGAGTAGTTAAAGCTAGCCAAACAAGGCACAAGAGATTTTTTTCTCTTATCATAATTACGGAAAGTAAACCACGTAACATGTGGATTTTGCTTCATTGATTAATAGTGGAGATTTAAAATCTCCCAACTAGAATGAAGAGACAACAAGTAAACGAAATCGAAAAAAAATCGAGAGAAATGAAAAAGTCTTTTTGGAATGTTTCTAGAGATTCAACAATTTTCATTTTCGAATGCATTCAGAATCCCCCCGCGAGATCTGTCACTTCAATGTCAAATATGACTTTGACATCGGATTTGACATATTGCGGTCCGATAACTGCAAAGTTGTTTCACTTATCGTTCTTGCAGTTTAAAAGCGTTGCAGTTAAAAGTCTTGCAGTTATCGAACGGCGACTGTACCGGTAATACAATCATACCTCGATATAAGGCAACTTTATTTTCATTCCCGCTACGTTATATCGAGTTTCGTTATACCGAAGCAAAAAAATTTTTTTAAATTCATGCAAGAATGTTAATGATTACTCAAAGATGCGCGAAAACCTATTTTCCATCACCTATCAGTAATTTTTAACCATTCTTAAGCCCATTTAGGACAATTTTTCAACAAGCAAAAAAATTTTTTTTAATTGATGCAAGATTGTTAAAATGCAAAAATGCGCGGATACCTATTTCCCATCACCTACCAGTAATTTGAAACCTTTCTTATGCTTTTCTTTAGAGAAAATTTCACAAAAAAAAAAAAGTTGATGCAAGACTGTGAGTTGTTACTGAAGGATGCGTGGAAACCTAATCCCATCACCCATTAGTATTCCAAAACCTTTCTTATGCCCATTTGGGACAACTTTCGCATTGGTTTCATTGGTTCCAAAACTTACTACATATTTTCGAAGCAATTTATACCTCAAAAACAGTTGCTATATCATTTATATTCAATATCAATACATCTTAAAAAGTTACGTTATATCGAGGTAAAAGTTACGTTATATCGAGTTACGTTAAATCGAGGTTGCCTTCTACCGAGGTATGGCTGTATTATGCGAAAATATGAACTACATTATACAGTTCGCAATTTTGCGGATACACTTAAGTTTTTTTTACGAGGAGACACGTAGCGCGGAAAAAAATCCGCGTGAAAAACGCGTAAGTTCCAAAATCCGGGTAAAAAATGGCGTTAATTGTAAAATCTGCGTAAAACTTCACGTGAATTCCGAAGTCTGAGTAAATAAACTGGTGATTTCCAAAATTCGCGTAAAAAACGAGAAATTTCTGAAAACCGCGTAAATTCCGAAATACGAGTAAAAAACCGCGTGGATTAATACCGAAATTCGGGTAAAAAAAACGTGAAAACTCTGAAATCGTAAATTGGGGTAAAAAAAATTCCGAAATCCGCGTTAAAAACGCGTAAATTCTGAAATTTGCATAAAAAACAGCGTAAGTTCTGAAATCTGCGTAAATTCCGTAATACGCGTTAAAAGGCTTCAGTGTATTTTGTCTTTTTTGAGCGGTTGACAGGTTGGCCAATTAGCTCCTCAAGTAGGGTAGAAGTTAATCAGCGACTGGGGTAAAGTGACAACTTTTATTTCGAAAGGACAATTCAGTTTTCCTCCACCAATGCATTAACGGCAGTCTGTAGCATTTAGGCGGAAGTCAAATCGTTTTCAGTTTTTCCCTTAGACGTTCGCAAAAGCTACTCATCATTGGATGAAAAAGTGTTACTCTCCCTTGCTTGACGAAAAGTTCACTAAGGTCGCCTTTTTCTTACAGCTTTTTACGCAGGTTTTTTAATGTGGTCATTTTTACGCGGATTCCGGAAATTACGCGGTTTTTTACGCAGATTCCGGAATTTACGCGGTGTTTTTTTCTTACGCAGATTCCGTATTTTTTTATTTCGGAATCCGGAATTTACGCGTTTTTTCACGTAGATTCAGGAATTTACGCGATTATTTTTTACGCGGTTTCCTTTTACGCGGCACATATCCCCCACGTAAAAAGCGACTTTGGTGTATACGTTGAAATTACATTGATGGTTTGAATGGACACTTGATCAAAGAAAACACGTGTTAAATTGAAAACTCGAACCGAGTTCTGCAATTCTAATGTTTTTATGGTTTTCTGATTGTTATAGATCAGCTGAAAGAGAGTAATTTTTTGAGCAAAACGTGGTTTTTGAGAAATTTTTATCGTTGTCCTTCGTATTTTTAATTGAGTTCTTGCTCAAACCTGCTTAAAATCTGTTAATGAGCGAATTGTCATTTGAAAACGGGTGTTTATTATTCTTTATTTAAAAACCGACGGACAACGATAACATTTTTTAAAATCACAATTTGCACAACTGCACTTTGTTTTGTCATTTGTCATTTCCTTTGCTTATCTGATTATATCACCCATATAACACAATTTTTTTTATATAAATGATATGTGATAAAAAACACAGTTTTTTCGATGCGTTGGTTTGATGTAATCCTCATTAACCAACTAACCCCGTAACCAACTAGCCCTGTTCTACCCTATCTTCTTCCCCGACGATGTTGTGAGAAAAACTATCTTACTCATAAAGCCATTACCACGTGGCTTGAATGATGACTATATTGAATATCACTCACAAACTCTACCGCTAAGCGATATTCGACGCAGATGATTGAAGTAAGCGTTGGTTAATTCATTACGAATGAGGTCCCGGTTAGTAAAAATTGGCACTGTAGGTGCAACAGCATACCACCAGCACATGAGCCTCAAACGTAAGAATGCTTCAAACTGATTGACTGTTTTTTCGGTCGATCATGAACGCAAACGAAAAATGGTACGTGACTGCCAACAGAAGCTTGTACGACGGACTTGAACGCCGAAGCGGCGGTCCTTTTGCGGAAAGCAACGTTGCACGCAGCTCGTTTCTTATTCGCTCTGCTTTGAACCGTTCGTTGAAATTTAACGTGCTGCAGGTACAAGTTGGAATTGAGCGAAGGATCGTACAAAAAGGAAAGCTTGTAACTGACCGAGAAAACATTTAAGCGTCTTTATAGAAAAGGATTTTTCAAAGCCCTGGTGTTAGCACTTGATTGGTGATATCTGTGACCTCTTGTATTCTTTTGCTGATAGCTTGATTTATCATGATTTGTTTGTTGTTTTGTGTGATGAGGGAGTTGAGCGTCATGTTGATGATTCATAGGTCGTCAGCGTCTGGACTGCCTGCTACCCATTTCCATACTGTTCCTATTGTATCCCATCTCTAATGTCTTGTTACAAAGGGTTTTAACTTAAGAAAGGTTTCGTACAATTTATAATTTTTGATTTGCATTAATTCGTACAAAGGATCGGTTGAAGGATTTGCCTGAATTTCTTCATTGACATTAGCTATCGTTTTACGTATCTGCACCAGATCAATTGGATGTACTATTCTTACATATCCTGTTTTGAATTTAGCTTTGCCTAAAGGTATGATTGCTAGTGGATTATTCGTGAGGTCGTGTATGTGGATGTTGGCGTATGCGATTGACACGCAGAAGGCGAGTCTGTGAAAAGAAAGGAGTGGTATTATGATTTTTGTTCTATAGTGTCTCGCCTAAGGTTTACTTTATGAATTTTCCTGTTATGAATCGATGACGTACGTGTCATGATTTTCTTTAATCTTTATTATATTATATCTACTTTTTCTTTTGTTATTAGAGCTTGTTTTTTAAAGGAATGTATGGAACTGTTATACTTGTGTGTAGCCTCCTGAATGATGTTATTAACTGGAATATCTGGATTGAGTGCTTTTATACACCTTGCTTTTTCTCTAATTGTTGAATGGCATCTTTCGACTTGTCCGTTTGTTTTTGATCTGT
This sequence comes from Wyeomyia smithii, assembly GCF_029784165.1. NCBI lineage: Eukaryota > Metazoa > Arthropoda > Insecta > Diptera > Culicidae > Wyeomyia > Wyeomyia smithii. The sequence goes on from NC_073694.1 coordinate 100,343,985, forward strand.
GGACTGGTGTTTTGAAAATTTGAATTCCTAGATTTTTGATCGTTGTTCTATTACATTTGAGACAAATGAACTTTCATTATCAATAACAATCTGCGACGCTACGTCCCAGTCATAAAGAAGCTGTATCAGAACGTCCCCCACGTCTTGTATCGACTTTGATTTTACCGGTCTTATTTTTAGAATTTTGGAAAATTTATCTAAGGAAGAAATGAACAAAAAGTTTGCATTGTAAACAAATATGTCGATATGAATAATATCACCAGGGTATTTTGGCATTGGTGTTTTTACTGGTATGTATGGTTGCGGTTTACGTTCGTATTTCTCAGTTTTGCAAATCTCACAAGTATTGACGTAATTTTGAATCAATTTGTTCATTCTAGGGAAGTAATATGTTTTCAAGAGCTGAAGTGAATTTTCCTTGGCTGAAAATTTTGGTGAGCGAAATTGTGCGTGTTTTTAATTTTTTCAAGTTGTCGTTCTGCCTCTTCTATGTCTTCCACCCTTTTTTGGGAAAATCGAGCTTTGAAAATTTTGGGGTTGAAGTTTTCTTTGTAAATTTCTTGAATTCGACCCATAATAGGTTCGTCGGTTAAAATGCCGTTGAGAATTCCAGGGATTAGGTATTCTTTCAATTTTTGTTGTAGGTAATCACTTGTGAAATGGGGCTCTGTAAAAATATGCCTCTGATAGTTTTCAAATGGTCGGTTCTGTTCAAAGCTAGAGTTTCTTCCTATGACGAAAATAATTTGATTGCGGAAGACATTGATCGGGGCTTCTGTTGAGGGTATATAGGAACTGTCATCATCTTCGGCCGAGTGCTGTGTTGGGGTTAGTGAATTAATTTGGATGCGGGATAGGGCGTCTGCTACTACGTTGGATTTCCCAGGTTTATAGTGCATTTCATAGTCATGCTCTTCTAGGAATACTTTGCATCGCTTCAGCTTGGCGTTGTTATTTTTGGGTGATAGGGTGAATGTTAGTGGGAGATGGTCAGTGTAAATTTTAAATTTAGCTCCGTATATAAAATTTCTAAGTGTGTGTAATGCCCAAACGACAGCAAGCATTTCCTTTTCGTTTGTAGCATAACTCTCTTCCGTTCTGGAAAGCGTTCTAGATATAAAGGTGATCGGTCGCTCTCCATCATGGAATTTCTGAAATAGCACAGCTCCCAGTGCTTTATCTGACGCATCGGTGCTCAGGATATAAGGTTCCTTAAAATCTGGATATGCCAAAACGTCGTTCGAGGATAATATTTCCTTCAATATTTGGAAAGATTGTTTAGCCTCTGTGTCAAAAGTAATTGGGAAATTTTTCGATTGATTTTTAGGGATTTGGCGATGGCCATCTTCCCCTCTTAAAAGTTTTGTCAAGGGCTTCGCAATTTTTGCGTAGTCTCTCACAAAACGCCTGTAATAGCCAGAGAGTCCTAAAAAGACTCTCAAATCCTTAAGATTTTTTGGCTCGGGGTATTTTTGTATACATTCCACCATTTTCATGTTGGGTTTCAGGCCGTTTACAGAAATAACAAATCCTAGGAACTCCACTTCGGTCTTCAAGAATTCTGATTTGTCTGGCTGGATTTTGGAGTTAACCTTTTGTAGGGTTTCAAACACACTTCTTAAATTGTCTAAGTGTTCTTCAAAAGTTTTCCCGAAAACGATGATGTCATCTATATAGACATGGCAGATTTTGCCAATATGTTCTCGTAGGACGTCGTCCATGACCCTTTGGAAAATTGAGGGTGCGTTTTTCAGTCCAAACGGCAATCGTACAAATTCATATTTGCCGTTATTTACAGAGAAAGCGGTTTTTTCGACGTCTTTCTTTGTCATTGGGATCTGATGAAAGCCAGATGCTAGATCCAATGTTGTAAAATATTTATTATTTCCCAAGTTTGCCAAGACAGTTGAGGTATCAGGAATGGGATACCTGTCACCGATCGTTTTTGAATTTAGTTTTCGGTAGTCTATTACCATCATATACTTCTTTTCGTTGGAGGCGTCCATCTTCTTTGGAACGATCCAAACAGGGGAATTATAGGGGGATTTCGAAGGTTTTCTGATGCCATCATTAAGCAATTTTTCTATTTGTTTATTAACTTCTACTTTCAAGGCTTGTGGTTATGGGTATGTTTTGCTATATACTGGATTTTCGTCGGTGGTGCGGATTTCTGCATTAATTCTTGTTGTGAAAGGCAATTTTTCATCAGGTGGTTGGAATAAATTTTTAAAGTCTTTGAGAAGTATTTTAAGTTCAGATTTTGACGTTGACTAACGTCTATATCGAAGTTAGGCCCCTGAATTTGAAAATCTAGTAATTCAACCAGGGAAAACCAGAGAAAAGTGGTCAGGTTTTGAGCGCTTATTTTGCAGTCATCTATAATCAGGTTTTCGAGGTTTTGGCATCAATCGATCAGAAATTCTTTTACGGTTAAATTTATGTAACAAAAACAAACTTTTGTTTGAGATACACTATTGAAAAATTGGTAATTAATATCGATTGTCTAAATCATACCGCGCAGCCAATCACTACCTCTCTTCCCAAGCACAGTCGACACTAACGGATACAATCGATCTGACTTTGTTGTTATTGTTGTTGTCACTTTATGTTTCCGATGTTTATGCTGCTGCTAGCGGAAAAAACCTTGCAAATATGCATTTTTTTGTTGGTGTTAATATTACGACAGCGGCCGGCGCCCCATAATTCTGATTCCAAAACCGCACCAGTGACATGCGGACGCTAGGTGATAGCAGCTGAAAGGAGGAAATACAAAATAGTACCGGTCATCTCGTGCCGGTTTCACCCGTTAAGTTGGTGGCTTTAGTAGTAAATGGCTACTGCAAAACACTTAAATGGCTGGAATTCTGGACGGACTAACCAGGAAACTATAATCGGCAACTGGCACCTTTTGTTGCCTCGAAATATCGGTACAGAAGCGGCTAATTGAATTTTCTGTTTTACCAAATGCTGCTGCTAGCGGAAAAAACCTTACAAAAATGCATGTTTGTGTTGGTGTTAATATTACGACAGCGGCCGGCGCAGCTTTAAGAAGCATTTGTCTCTACCATTCCATCATCTATGTAGCCCCGCCTTCTTTCTAATTATCTGACGAAGCCTTGGTATAAAACGTATCGTTCGAACATTTCACCCCATCAGTTTCACTACTAAACCGTACCGGATACATACGGACGCTCGGTGTTAGCAGCTAAAAGGAGGAAAAACAAAATAGTAACGGTCATCTCGTGCCGGTTTGACCCGTGATGCTGGTGGCTACTGCAAAATACTAAAATGGCTGGAATTCTGGACGGAAACCAGTAAACAAGAAATCGGCAACTGGCACCTTTTGGTGCCTCGCAGTTTTATAATAGAAGCGGTTAGTTGAATTTTATGTTTTACAATTGCTGCTGTTAGCGGAAAAAAACCTTGCTAAAATGCATGTTTATGTTGATGTTAATTTCACGACAGCGCTAGGTGTTAGCAGCTGAAAGGAGGAAAGACAAAATAGTACCGGTCATCTCGTGTCGGTTTCACCCGTTATGCTGGTGGCTTTAGTAGTAAATGGCTACTGCAAAACACTTAAATGGCTGGAATTCTGGACGGACTAACCAAAAACAAAAATATATTCGGCACCTGGCCCCTTTTGGTGCCTCGAAATTTTGTTACAGAAGCGGCTAATTGAATTTTCTGTTTTATTACAAAATGCTGCTGCTAGCGGATAAAACCTTGCAAATATGCATCTTTTTGTTGGTGTTAATTTTACGACAGCGGCCGGCGCCCCATCATTTTGATTCCAAAACTGCACCAGCGACATGCGGACGCTAGGTGATAGCAGCTGAAAGGAGGAAATACAAAATAGTACCGGTCATCTCGTGCCGGTTTTACTCGTTATGCTGATGGCTGTTAGTAGTAAATGGCACTGCAAAATACTAAAATGGCTGGAATTCTGGACGGACTAACCAAAAACAAAAATATATTCGGCACCTGGCCTCTTTTGGTGCCTCGAAATTTTGTTACAGAAGCGGCTAATTGAATTTTCTGTTTTACCAAATGCTGCTGATAGCGGAAAAAATCATGCAAAAATGCATGTTTGTGTTGGTGTTAATATTACGACAGCGGCCGGCGCAGCTTTCAAGAAAAATTTTTCCTTACCATTCCATCACCTATGTAGCCTCACCTTCTTTTTATTCATCTGACGAAGCCTTGGTATAAAACGTACCGTTCGAACATTTTACCCCATCAGTTTCATTATTAAACCGTACCGGCTACATACGGATGCTATCTTGAAAGAATTCTGGACGGACTGACCAAAAACATGGATATATTCGGCACCTGGCCCCTTTTGGTGCCTCGAAATTTTGTTACAGAAGCGGCTAATTGAATTTTCTGTTTTATTACAAAATGCTGCTGCTAGCGGATAAAACCTTGCAAATATGCATCTTTTTGTTGGTGTTAATTTTACGACAGCGGCCGGCGCCCCATCATTTTGATTCCAAAACTGCACCAGCGACATGCGGACGCTAGGTGATAGCAGCTGAAAGGAGGAAATACAAATTAGTACCGGTCATCTCGTGCCGGTTTTACTCGTTATGCTGATGGCTGTTAGTAGTAAATGGCACTGCAAAATACTAAAATGGCTGGAATTCTGGACGGACTAACCAAAAACAAAAATATATTCGGCACCTGGCCCCTTTTGGTGCCTCGAAATTTTGTTACAGAAGCGGCTAATTGAATTTTCTGTTTTACCAAATGCTGCTGATAGCGGAAAAAATCATGCAAAAATGCATGTTTGTGTTGGTGTTAATATTACGACAGCGGCCGGCGCAGCTTTCAAGAAAAATTTTTCCTTACCATTCCATCACCTATGTAGCCTCACCTTCTTTTTATTCATCTGACGAAGCCTTGGTATAAAACGTACCGTTCGAACATTTTACCCCATCAGTTTCATTATTAAACCGTACCGGCTACATACGGATGCTATCTTGAAAGAATTCTGGACGGACTGACCAAAAACATGGATATATTCGGCACCTGGCCCCTTTTGGTGCCTCGAAATTTTGTTACAGAAGCGGCTAATTGAATTTTCTGTTTTATTACAAAATGCTGCTGCTAGCGGATAAAACCTTGCAAATATGCATCTTTTTGTTGGTGTTAATTTTACGACAGCGGCCGGCGCCCCATCATTTTGATTCCAAAACTGCACCAGCGACATGCGGACGCTAGGTGATAGCAGCTGAAAGGAGGAAAGACAAGAGTACCGGTCATCTCGTGCCGGTTTTACTCGTTATGCTGATGGCTGTTAATAATAAATGGCACTGCAAAATACTAAAATGGCTGGAATTCTGGACGGACTAACCAAAAACAAAAATATATTCGGCACCTGGCCCCTTTTGGTGCCTCGAAATTTTGTTACAGAAGCGGCTAATTGAATTTTCTGTTTTACCAAATGCTGCTGATAGCGGAAAAAATCATGCAAAAATGCATGTTTGTGTTGGTGTTAATATTACGACAGCGGCCGGCGCAGCTTTCAAGAAAAATTTTTCCTTACCATTCCATCACTTATGTAGCCCCACCTTCTTTTTATTTATCTGACGAAGCCTTGGTATAAAACGTACCGTTCGAACATTTCACCCCATCAGTTTCATTACTAAACCGTACCGGCTACATACGGACGCTATCTTGAAAGAATTCTGGACGGACTGACCAAAAACATGGATATATTCGGCACCTGGCCCCTTTTGGTGCCTCGAAACTTTGTTACAGAAGCGGCTAATTGAATTTTCTGTTTTATTACAAAATGCTGCTGCTAGCGGATAAAACCTTGCAAATATGCATCTTTTTGTTGGTGTTAATTTTACGACAGCGGCCGGCGCCCCGTCATTTTGATTCCAAAACTGCACCAGCGACATGCGGACGCTAGGAGATAGCAGCTGAAAGGAGGAAAGACAAGAGTACCGGTCATCTCGTGCCGGTTTTACTCGTTATGCTGGTGGCTGTTAGTAATAAATGGCACTGCAAAATACTAAAATGGCTGGAATTCTGGACGGACTAACCAAAAACAAATATATATCCGGCACCTGGCCCCTTTTGGTGCCTCGAAATTTTGTTACAGAAGCGGCTAATTGAATTTTCTGTTTTACCAAATGCTGCTGCAAGCGGAAAAAACCTTGCATAAATGCATGTTTGTGTTGGTGTTAATATTACGACAGCGGCCAGCGCAGCTTTCAAGAAAAATTTTTCCTTACCATTCCATCACCTATGTAGCCCCTCCTTCTTTTTATTTATCTGACGAAGCCTTGGTATAAAACGTACCGTTCGAACATTTCACCCCATCATTTTGATTCCAAAACCGCACCAGTGACATACGGACGATACGGATTTTTGTTATAAAGGTTTACAGCTATAGTAATTTGCTAGCAGTTTCGTCTAGTGCTGCTGAGTCGAGGCTAATCATGCATGAAGTTCATTTACTGTCAAATTATTTTCCATCTGTGAATTTCCACTTAAATCGTTCTGGTCTCGAATACCAAATATGTTCGTAATTACTGTCTACTGAAATAGGAAGAATACATCGAATTTGTTAATTCTAATGTTTTTCTTGTTATTTTAAACTACGAACAAATGCTTTTCTAATTTGAATACCTGGGAAGCGGGGATGCCAATATAAATAAGGTTTCATCCATATATGTCATTTATATTATTTATTAATTATTGTTCAAAGCGCTCTAATGTCAGCAAATAAGAAAGCACTGTTAGACGAAAAATATAGAGTCCTACGTCATGCGGTATGTATGAAATGACAGCGATTAAATAAGAGAGATCCATTCTTCTAGTATTCAACATTCAGAAATGCACTGTTAGATAAAATTGCAACAAATACTGGAGTTGCAATTCCCTCTACTATTTGTTTTAATGGAATATAAGAATACGGTAGTCAACGTCATGCGGTCGTGTCTTGAATACCACCCTCCTACTTTTTTGATATTCTGGGAGGTGTTTATCTCGAATCTCGATCTGGTTTACCTCCTCGAATTTGTGCTGTAGTAGGTTAATGGTGTGTCGATTTTTTATTATTAGTTTTTCCTTTGCGGTGTCAATTACGGCTTCTAGTTCTTTGAGCGTATCGTGCCCTATAATTGCGTCGAAGGATTTTAATTCTGCAAGATGATAAAACTTTACGTCTATGTCTGAGTATGGTCGGAAACATTCAGCTTTTGAAAATTTGTCGATTTTTATGACTCCTCCAACTGAAGAAACGTTAAAAGGTTTCTCTGTGTTGTGGGAGACTCGTGCATACTTTGGATGAACATAATTTTTGTTCGATCCTGTGTCCACTAAGATTCTCAGAGGTGTACTCGCGTTGCCATAATAAAGAAAATAATGCAACGTGGAATTCATCCTAAAAAATTAAGCTCAGCCTCCTCCTCTTCAGGTTCCTCACCTCGTTGGGCTTCTATCGTTCTAATGTACCTTTCAAAAGTTTGTGATGATTCGGGGTAATATTCTTCATCTTCTGATGGGGCATAATCTGAGCGTTCATTAATTATGTCTTTAGGCTCAGGTTCTTCGTACTTATTTGTACAAATGTTAAACATTCTCTGTCTTTTCGGTGGGGGTCCTCTCTGGTCTGACCTTTGTGGTCTGTTACCATAGTTGACGTTATTTGTTCGGATGGAAGCTTCTACTTCCATCGGTTCTGGTGTGTTTTTAAATGGGTTGTTAGGTGTTATTGGGGGTTTTTGCTGTTGATTGAATGGCATGAATGGTTGAGGTTGGAAGGGTTGATTAAAGTATGGTGGTGGTGGCATTGGTCTTGGATGATATTGTGGTTGTGGAATTGATCGTTGGTAATATTGTGGGTTTGGTCTACATGAATTCAAATTGTTAGGTGGTCTTGTTAGTGCTGGAAGTTTGGGAGGAAGTCTAGGGGGCAAAAATGGTAACAAGTTCCTTGGAACCTGCGGAGCTAACATGCTAGGTCTGATCATTGTGGATCTGAACTCTGCGTTTTGATCCTTAATGCAGTAGCTGTACGCGGCAGCTAATGACGTTGGTTGATAGCTTCTGATGAATTTGCTCAACTCACCATCGAGGCCTCTAGTGAAAGAGTCAATAGCTTTCCTATTGTATGACTCGATCAACGCCATTGATGCTTCTGGATGACTGAATCCTTCATCGGTTTTTATATGATTCGCAATTAGGGAGAGCAATCTATTAACTTCACCGTAAAACTGCTCGACCTTTCTGTGTCGTATGCGACAACTGGTAGTCGAGCGTTTCCAAATCTCTCTTCTCTCCATATTAAGTTGTTAAAGTTTTCTTAATAAGTTTCCAATGTGAGGTCACACCCCGCGAAGATTACCCAATGTTCCGTCACGATGCATCAGAATTCAGGCTAAAAACCATAGTTTGCTGCCGAGCTTACTCAATACTGTAGAGAATCAAAACAATTTCGACATAAACTAGAGCATTAGCTTGCAGAAGAGTTTACTTAGCTCGCAAAAAAAAACAAGTTACAATAACATAGCATTCTAGAGCATCCTTATTATGAATTGTTGGCTGAACGGAACGACATCAAGGCATTTTTGTATTATAAACTCAACCGAACAGAACAAAACATCCTTATTATGAGTCGTTGAAAATCAATAACCACGCGTCCTAGTTATAGAGCGTCGAACGATTGGTGGCTTACGAAATGTAAATATCCTAACGATCATGCCACACAATGTTTACCTTTTCAATTAAACTAAAAGCAAAACAGAAGCCGGAGGCACAGCGTCACTCACGGTTACCCTTAGGCGCTCACGGTTGCGCACGGTACCGAGAGCTTGCGCGCTCTCGGATACTCACAATTAGCGCGCGAACAATTACCGTACGCTCTCGCACATGCTCCGATGCACGCGCTCTATAACGCCCGCGGTATACTAAAATTCAACTCGAAAACGAAACATAGTAATAAATACTATAGGTTAGAATAGAACCGCTAGATAGGCGATAACTCAGGTCGGAGGAGAAGAGTCTCTCCGCTCTGAGTTACACAGGTTAATATTTAAGCAAAATTGTAACTTAATAAAATTAATCATCATTATCTATCATCCAAAAGAGGTGATTCCCCGAATTGAATGTTCGCGTACACGACTTCGTGTGTTTCATTTCTAAGTGATTACAGGTCCTGGTAGAGCTCTAGCCCTACACCAATTTATGTTCTCGTTTGAGGCTACTAAGGCCTCGTTTGCCTCGCCTCTAATTTTTCTTCTTATGGTCTTACAGACCATATGGTATTTATTTTGAGCCTCTATGGGGCTTTGATGATTAGTCTCATAGAGATTGACGATGCTTTGAACATCGTCAATCCAACTATTCAACTCTCTTGACTCGCCGGTAAACGTTGGCAAATCTTTAACTAAATCTGGGATTCTTTCAATCGAATCCGTGTTTACCCGAGCTCCTTCTCTATCAAAAAGATGAAGCGGTGGGTCGCTGTAGTCCGGTCCCGGAAGGGGAACGGCTGCTGCTTCAAGAGCGGCAATTCTATTGATTATATCTTGCACTTGATTTTGTGCCATTTTAATTATTTATTATTTTGAGTTTTTTAAGGATATTTCTTTTTTCACTTTATTACTTTTAATATATTTTTTTTAAATATAATCACTTTTCTTTTGGTTTTTTAAGGATATTTTTTTTTCACTTTCACTTTATTTTTACTACTTGTTTTTTATTGTTAAGAAAAGGTTTATTACTTACAGTACTAGCCTGAGCATCCTGTGGGTATGCCACGGGATTGCGGGACACGTAGACTCCGTTTTCGATCATTCTTACAGGGAAAACCTGGAGATCTTCTTGAGCGCCTGCTCAGATTGTTATCGAGTCCTATTACCTCAGCTCGATCAATTGCCGGGTTGCAATTGAAACCAGGTCGAGTTGGGACCGATAGGTGACTTCCTTCCTTCTCGGTACGGTCGGTAGATTCCTTTTTTGCCGGGACGAGTGGTTAGCTGTTCCGGATACTTGGGGACCGATTCGTACGGCTGCTTCTGCGATTGGGATAGGTTTCGATCAAAGTGCGGATGTGAGATCCTCTGACAGTTTCACTATCCGGTGTTTGATGGTACAAGATGTTCACTTCACTCTAACGTTGTGATACTTCTTTTTGGCTTCGACACTTTAACACTTTTGAACTTATTTTCACACTAGGGTCCCTATTCGGGCGCCAGTTAATTCTTCTGCCACAAAATAAGACAAAAATATATATTTTTTTTGAGCTTCTGCTCGTCTATCTTTATTCACTTAAGACTTAAGGCTAAACTACAATTCTTTAGATACTCTTATATATAGCTTCTCAGCGAGTGTTTGTTTATGCTTTCTGTTTATTGTTTGTATAATCAAAAGATAGTGCTGGTGTAGACTAAACACTACTGGTGAGATATAGTTTATTTTCATTCTGGGAATTCTGCTTTATGCTGATTTGGCGACGATGATGGTGGTCCTGATGAGATAAGGTAGCCTGCCGGATATTGGTGACGTGTTCTGCTTAACTGATGATCGCCGCGAGTTTAACACAATCCATCGAAGTATTAGTAATGAGCATTGAAAGCTAATTGAAAATCACATCAACAGTTTCCCAGCATATTCGAGTCCTTAAGTAAGTCTAGCCGACGGTATCTTGCGAGTGATTTAAATGTCGCCAAAATGTATCAAATGTGTCGAGATAAGTGCTTAACCGACAATGCTTGGATTCCGGTCCACTATCATACGTATAGACTGATATTCAACGGAATGAATCTAGGATTCCGCAAACCAAAATTGGACACGTGTGGTGTGTGTGACCAATACCGTATCCAGATTAAGCTGTCGAAGAATGAAGATAAAAAGTACCTGACTGCAGAGCATGAAGCCCATCCTGCGTCTGCCAAGATGGTGTATGACGAGAAAAGTAAGGACTGTTGAGATGGCAACCACTGCATCTAAGTTGCCCCTGTTGTTATTGACTCTACTGTGCTCCCATTCTGATTTCCCCCACTGTAATGTTTTATTTGGCGCTAATCGCCATCTTGTTTTCTTGCTTATAAAAGATAATAAACATACTTTTATCGTTCTTAGTTAAATCGTGTGTTTCATCGTATAATTCCTCCTTTAGGTTATTGGCCCAGTTCGCATTGAAGTGTCGGAAATCGAATAGAGTGTCGCGATGGTGGAGGAAGTGCAAAACGATCGATATCATGTGGCGTTGTTCGACGGGAGCAATTATTCTGCATGGAAGTTTCGTATGACGGTGCTGCTGGAAGAGCACGACTTGCTCAGCTGCATCGAACGGGAGGCAGCCGACATTGCTGAGATCCGTGAACAAATCGATGATAATGCGCAAGTGAAGAAGCAGAAAGAAGTCGCTCGTGAAAAACGGGTCAAGCAGGAGAGGAAGTGCAAATCCCTCCTCATATCAAGAATCCATGATTCCCAGCTGGAGTATGTTCAGAAAAAGGGTACTCCGAAGCAAGTTTGGGACGCGTTGAAAAGAGTGTTTGCTAGAAAAAGTATTGCTTGTCGTATGATTATTCTGCGGCAAATTATTAATTTGCGGTTCGATGGAGGGCAGCTTCAAGAACACTTTTTACGGTTCGATAGACTTGTGCGGGAATATCGCGGTACCGAATCGGAAATGGGCAATCTTGACGCAGTGTGTCATTTGCTGTTGACATTTGAAAAGACATTTACAACTGTTGTGACTGCTCTTGAAACGATGCAAGAAGAGAATCTGACGATGGAATTCGTCAAGTGCCGGCTGTTAGACGAAACAGATGGGAGCAGATTTCAAATCGTTGACCATGAAAAGTGACAACGCAGCTTTTTCCGGGTCAAAATTTGGTGGAAAGCAGGTTAAGAAATTCAAGTGCTTTCACTGTAAAAAGGAAGGCCATAAGTTGGCCGAGTGTCCGGAAAAGAAGAAAAAGAACTTCGGTCATGTACAGCAGAAAACAAATGCGAATGTCGCGGAAACTTCAAATCTGAACGGTGTCAGTTTCGTTGGCGTTAGTGGTGGTATTGAATCACAAAAGGCGAGGTGGTTCATTGATTCGGGTGCATCCGACCACCTAGTGCGCGATCGGGAATTATTTTCAGATCTTCGTTTGTTAAAGAAGCCGGTAGAGATCGCTGTGGCCAAAGATGGCGAATCGATTATCGCGAAACATTCTGGTACAGTGAAAGTGGTATCGGTAGTTAACGGGAAGCCAATTGATTGCACTGTCAACGACGTGCTGTATGTTCCACAATTACAGTGTAATTTGTTTTCGGTGCTGAAAGTGGAAAAAGCTGGTATGCGGGTAGTGTTCGGAGCCGGTAGAGCAAACGTTTTCTGTAATTCTGAACTGGTAGCTTGTGGTGTGCGCCGGGACAAACTTTATGAGCTTGATTTTTACGCAATGAAGACAAGTAAGTGTGAGACATCGTTACTTTCGTGCGGCCGAATTTCAGAAGAATATAAGCTGTGGCATCGTCGGCTTGGCCACATAAGTGAGAAGAATCTGAAGGCTCTTATTCGGAACGAATCAGTAGAAAGTTTGAATCTGGACTCGGACAAGAACAGTGAAATGGTCGTTTGTGAACCCTGTGTCGAAGGGAAACAAACGAGGCAACCGTTTTCGTCGCATGGTGAAAAACGTTCGTCGCGTGTTCTCGAGTTGGTGCACTCGGACGTGTGTGGCCCTGTAACACCGGAGGGACTGTATGGTTCGAAATACTTCGTGACCTTCATCGACGATTGGAGCTACTTTACCGCTGTGTACTTGATGGAGTCGAAGGATGAGGTATTGGAGTGTTTCACGGCATACGAAGCTATGGTGACGGCCAAGCATGAGAGAAGAATTTCCCGCTTGAGAAGCGACAATGGCGGTGAATACTGTGGTAAACTTTTCAAAGAGTTCTGTAGGTTGAAGGGGATTCAACAAGAATTCACGGTGCCTTATACTCCGGAGCAGAATGGCGTTAGCGAACGCATGAACCGGACTCTCGATGAGAAGGCAAGAGCAATGCTTCAAGATTCGAAGATCAACAAGGTTTTCTGGGGTCAGGCGATCCAGACGGCTGCTTTTCTTGTCAATAGAAGCCCAACCAGTGCGCTGGATGCCAAAACGACTCCGTTCGAACTGTGGGAGTCACGTAAGCCGAATATTGCGAAACTTCGAGTGTTCGGTTGCCGAGTGTTTACTCACATCCCGAAAGAGCTGCGAAAGAAATTGGATCCGTAGTCGTGCCAAGGTATTTTCTTGGGGTATTCTCCGAATGGTTATCGCGTATGGGACCCGAAGAAGAAAGCAATTGTTGTGGCTCGTGATGTGGTTTTTGTAGATACCGAAGCACCAGCGAAGGTGGTCGAGAGGAAGAATCCTGAGAACCAATTCTTGCTTGTACCTGTAGATACCAATGATTTGGAAGATCGAAACTCAGAACCGGATGAGCACCTGGAAGATAGAAACGCTGGACCGAATGAGGATGAATCGGATGACGAATATGGAAGCATCCTGGAAGATTCGACTGGAACAGATACCGATGCGGAGGCAGTACCAAACCCGTAGGGAGAAGCAGAGCCGGGAGAGGAATCGGATCCCTCTGGCGGAGTTCGGTTGTTACGAAATCGAAAACCACCGGAATGGCATAAAGATTTCGAATTCGAATATGCCGGGTTTGCGTTAAGTGCTTTGAACTATATCGATAATATTCCAAGCACAGTTGCTGATCTGCGTAAGCGTGAAGATTGGAGTCGCTGGAAGGAAGCGATCGAAGATGAGATGGATTCGCTAAGACGGAACAACACCTGGAAGCTGACGCGTCTTCCTGAAAGCCGAACGGCGATTTCCTGCAAATGGGTTTTTCGTGTAAAGCATGGAAGCGGCGAAGCTGGTGACCGATACAAAGCGAGACTTGTGGCAAGAGGTTTCAGCCAGAAGAGAGGGTTCGACTATTCCGAGACATATTCTCCAGTGGCGAAGCTCGATACCCTTCGTGCTGTTTTGGCTCTGGCGAATAAGGAGCGCATGCATCTACACCAAATGGATGTGAAGACTGCGTTCTTAAACGGTGAACTCAATGAAGAGATATATATGGCTCAACCAGATGGGTTTGAGCAGGGGAACGGACTCGTGTGCCGTCTAAATCGTTCCTTGTATGGTTTGAAACAGGCATCTCGCGCTTGGAATGATCGATTCCATAACTTCATCGTGAAATTGGGTTTCGTGCGCAGTGAGAATGATCAATGCTTATACGAGCAAGGCGAAGGGGAGAGCAAAGTCATCGTTGTGCTCTATGTTGATGACATCTTGTTGGCTAGCTCGTCTTTGAAAGTTTTGGAAACCGTGAAGCAAAGTTTTTCAAAGGATATTGAGATGACGGATATAGGAGAGTTGAAGCAGTTTTTGTATATAACTGTGGAACGAGATTCCTCGAACGGAATCATGCGCATTCACCAACGAAGTTATTTCGAAAGATTGCTGCATCACTTTGAGATGATTGATTGCAAACCAATATCTACGCCCTTGGAGAATCGGTTGAGGCTGATGTGAGGAATTGAGGAGTAGAGGACGTCGAAGCCATATCGCGAACTTGTTGGCTGCTTTATGTACGCGTCGTTGACCACGAGACCGGATCTTTCGGCAGCGGTGAACTATTTTAGTCAGTTCCAGTCCTGTCCAAATGGGAAGCATTGGGTTCATCTCAAGAGGATGCTAAGATACGTCAAGAAGACTCTAGATGTTGGACTAGTGTTCCGTAATAACGAACGGGCACCAGTATTGGAAGCGTACTCAGACGCCGACTCGGCTAACGATTTGATTGATCGTCGCTCTGTAACTGGATGCATCTTCAAGCTTTTCGGCTGTACTGTGAGCTGGATAACACGAAAGCAGCGGACAGTGTCATTATCGTCGACTGAGGCCGAATTATCGGCTTTATGCACCGCAGCTTGCCATACGCTATGGATGATACGCTTGCTTCGGAATTTTGGACAGAAGGTGGATGATCCGATAGTGGTGTATGAGGACAACCAGTCTACTATTCGGATTGCGCAAGAGTGTCGTGATCACGGTAGGCTTATACACTTATAATTTAACCGTATTTCAAACGCATAATAAAACACATTCCGCCACATGCTTTCCTTGGGACGAAACGAAGGCGCGAAGAGGATCTCAAGAAGTAGCGTCGTGTTTGTTACAAGATTTGCAAAGCATGCTTTCAACTGTTGAGCATGTCATTTACTATAGCGATCGATGTGTCGGTCAAAATCTGAGCAAAACAGTTGTTGGCATGTTTTGCTACTACGTTGAACTGCAGGCCTCCATTGGGAGAAAGCTTACTATTGAACACAAGTTGATAAAAACTTGGCACTCCCATATGGAGGTTGACACTGTTCATGCGGCAATTGAGAGAGCGAAACGAAGGTCGACGGCTAATATTGAAATACCGCATGACTGGGCTTTACTTATTTCTGCGATTACGCGGTCTGTACCATTTAAAGTAATTGAACTGCAGCAAGAACACTTCCTTACTTTTTAGCTTCTTTGTGACCGGTACTCTATGCCAAAAAAGACACCGGAAGGAGAAATGGTGAGATTTAAAGACATCATGGTGTTTAGGTACAGCACTGACGCTCCAGGGAAAGTTGCTTACAAATACGACCCAGGGCAAGACTTTTTCGAAACTGTTCATGTTTTACAGCAAACGGCGAAGGCCGATATTACGTTGCATCCCCTGAACACTGAGCCACTGACTTTACCGGATGCCAAACTCAACGACCTCAACGCCATCCAACTGGACACCTCCAAGGGTGCGCGACACACGCTTCCCGTTAATTTTGTACATCACATCGTCAACCAGCATCAGCTTGTATGTGTTCGAGAGTATCTCATCTCCGATAAAAATATCCTTCAAGATTTTCATTACAGAATGGAAAAAAATATACAGCTAAAATAATAAACACTACGCTACGTTCACTAGAAGCTCTCGCCGGGAAATTCGAAAGACAGCTAAGCATTGCTTTTTATGTCACGGTGTTCCAAATACCGTTATTATGAAATAAAATACGCCATCAAAACTGTTAATGCTAGTTGGTTTGTGTTACTGTCCTGCACTTCTGGGTCAAATTTGAAAATCATCGTTGGACTAATTTTTGAGTTACGCCCTTTTAAAATTTTATGGAGGATTTCTCATACAAATGTACTTAAACAACCCTTCCAAAACGAACATAAATCATAGTAGGTATTGTTTCGCAGACAACATGTGCCTCTTTGACAACCTTTCTGGAAGATTTGAGCTGTATTAGAACTATTGGGAACATTTCCGGATCAAAAAACCTTGGGTAAAATGGCCATTTGTCAATATAAACCAAAAAAACCATCATTTGAACCTCAGTTCACACTGGTATTCGAAAACTAGACCTATGGAAACTTTATATCTTAATGGCTTAGTACGAACATGTTTCAATTGTAAAAAATATACCTTAAAAACTGTTCACGTTAGATGGTTTTTCGAAGATTTATCATAAGAATAATTATTTCTCATATACTACGTCTATGTCTATGTATACCGGGATATCTTTGGCAAAGTTATAAACTATGTTTAGCCTAAATCGTCTTAGATAAATAACTTCTTTTGTAACTGATGCCTGCGAGCTAAAATTGTGATTTGCATGATTTTTACGTATGAGGGTTTTTATCGCTCCCAAGTTATCGTGAAACAGGGTGCATTTATTCTTAGTTGAATTAATGATTGGCACAATTCATTTTTTTAGTTTTGGTGGTAAATGATGCCTCAATGACCCGTTTCCAAAATTTGCAAAAAATCAGGAGTTATAGGTTGGTTGCCTCAAACCTCGAATATCATAGAAAAGATAAAAATATGAGGTTTCAACTTGTAAAAATTGCTCATATTATGTACATAATAGACCTAAAAAGGTTCAATTGAGTTCTAGTTATTACATATACATTTCAATGTTGAAAGGATTTGTGTGTTACCTTATTGTAAGTGCTCCATTCATCTTGTCTAATAACTAAACATAAATAAAAAAAATGTTTACACAACATGTTTTTCATTCGACTCTGCTCCTGTTTTTAAAACGAAGTTCGTGCATTGTTCAAATAAACATTGATTTTGCCCAAATATATCCACGAATATACATAACAAATGATATTGATAGATTTACCACAGACGAACAGATGAACCACTTTGAAAAAAAAACCTTAAAAATCCTCGTCCTAGAATGAAATGGATTGGATATTTTGAAACTTCGTTCGGAAAATTCGTTGAATTGGAAGGTTAACACTGATGCTCACCTAATTTTTTTCTTGTATCTTATATCATTTTTTCTCAGCTTTCCAATGCTGGTCTCAGATCGAAAATCGGTAGTTGCGAACCTGGTCAAAATTGCATTTTTCTGATATAATCCAAGATGGCTGCCAAATTCAAGATGGCGGCCAAAATTCTGATTACTCCAAATGAAAGCCATATCATTCCTATTCACAGAAAAGTGCTACTTGTGGTAGGTTCCATGTGTTAAATTTTCCAATTCTCTAGAAACTATTTCACCCCTTGGTGACCGAGGGGTCAACAAATTCAATCAAACGAAAATGGCATAATCATTTTTTCTCTATTCCTAGCCAATAGGTGCATTTATTTCAAATTCGAAAGACCTTGTGCACCTGGTGGCCTGGTTTCAGCGAGAATTGCTCAGGTGTCGAATAATGTTTTTCGGTAAGGCCCCGGGTAAAATGGCAATTTTTGCATTTTAGCCGGAGTTATTTAATCCGGACAATTTTCCGATGGTCCTAATACAGCTCAAATCTTCCAGAAAGGCCGTCAATGGGCATATGTTGCCTGCGAAACAATACCTACTATGATTTATGTTCGTTTTGGAAGGGTTGTTTGAGTATATTTGTATGAGAAATCCTCCCTAAAACTTTAAAAGGGCGTAACTCAAAAATTAGTCCAACGATGATTTTCAAATTTGGTTCAGAAGTGCACGGCTGTAATACAAACCAACTGACATTAACAGTTTTGATGGCGTATTTTATTTCATAATAACGGTATTTGGAACACCGTGTATGTGCTACCGAATAACATTCGATCGCTGCTTCAATACGAGTGCTGGTTGTCTAATTCCCAAAAAAATATATTTCAAATCTTGTATCATTCAGAAAAAAATGGTAAGAATCATCTTACTTTCAATGCTTTTCCATCCAATTTGATGACGACTTTCTGAAATAAACTGATTAATACTGATGTATCTGATTTGACGTAAAATAAAAACAATTAGCTCGAGCGACGAATAGTATAGGGCGTATGTAAACAAAGAACTGCCACAACGACGAATCATTAGGGTGTATTAAAAATTACACGAGAAAACGGCGTAAAACATTTTTTTTAACAAATTCGCTAGGAAAGCGACAAAATAACAGTATGTTGAAACATACAATAAAAACATAATTTTTTCACTTAATTCTTGCTAAAATCAAACCCGATCATAGAGCAAACAATTTTAAATAGCATTTATTCGTACAAATAGAAATTTGTTACTCCATTTTCTCAGATTCTTACTGATGTTACATACGTGCAAAATTTCTCCTAAAACGTTACGATTCTTAATTGCCGTTTCCTCATCAGCACGAAAACGCAAATGAGACGGACTTGCCAATAGCGGCAGTACATTCATATCACATTAATACATTATGAGTTTTTTTTCTTAATACGCAGGTAGTATTGATTGTTTTTTTTTAGTTGAATCCGAGTGAGCTTGTCTTTTGTTGGGGGATGGCGGCGGGTGTTATCGAGAGCAGTTTTGATGCGGTGATTTACAGGTGGCGGGTTTATTGGTGGCGAGTACTTGTCGGTAGTTAAAAAAGGTATTGAGCGATTCACTGCTTCGTGGTTCTCCTCAAACATACTTTAAATTTCTTCAAGCTACAAACCATCTTGAAAGTGGGTGATAGAGCGTTGTATAGGGCGCACCCTTTGCAACTAAACCTTTTCTTGCCAAATTCGGTGCACGCTAGGACGAAATTCCCTGCTTGACGAGTCTCTCTATGCTGTCGAATTGTCATTAAATTCATATTGTGATGAAGCGTGGTGTCGGTAGCAATTTTATGTATTTGCACCAATATCTGCATTACATGTAGTGCCAGGATTGGCAAGATTGGGTCTTCCGGATCGGAATACAACAGATGCGAAGGGTAAAGCATGGGTTTGCAATAAACGACTTTTAGGCATGGGTTTTGTAGAACCTGTAACTCGTGTAGGTTAGATTTGCTTGCAAGGCCCCAATTAGCAACCAGATACTGTAATCTGGAATGAACTAGCGCCAAATATAACCTTTTTAACCAGACTGTAGGAACGAAGGCGGATATTTTCCTCATTATTCCGCACAGTGAACTTATTTTTTTTGAGCGAAATAATATGTGCAGACCATCTCATTGTACTATCGAGCGTTAATTCCAGAAATGTGAACTGATTAACTTCCTCTATAGTATGATTACAAATTGTTATTTGCGGGTGTTCGTTTATATGCCGTTGAGGTGAATGAATCAGCATGTATTTTGTTTTCGTTAGGTTCAAAGAAAGTACATTCGAGTTGAAGTATTCGTTTAAAACATGAATATCATGCTTGATTTGATGTTAAATCGACTCGCAGTTGTTTCCTTGGTAAAATACAGCAGTATCATTGGCGAAAAGTCTAATTTTGCCTCTGAGTTTCAATTGGCAAATATCGTTTATGAAGAGCAAGAACAGCACTGGCCCCAAATCACTTCCTTGTGGTACTCCGATGGTTATTGGGCGAGGATAACTTTCATGGTTTCCAATTGAGACATAATGTTTACGATCATTTAGATAACTGCGAATCAATGAATTTGCAACTCCTCGAATTCCGTAGTTATCCAGTTTTTTTTTTCAATAGAAGCTCATGATCTATTGTGTCAAAGGCTTTTTTTATATCTATGAAGAGAGCTCCTACTATTTTTCTTTTGTCAAGAGAATCGTAGATGTCGTCCACAAGTTCACAGGATGCGGCCAACGTATTAGAACCCTGTCGAAATCCGTACTGATGCGCGTAAAGTAGATTGAGATGTTTAGTGTACTCAACAATTATTGTTACAATAAGTTTTTCGATAACTTTGTCGAGCACTGATAAAGTCGAGATCGGGCGATAGTTTGAGAGATTCAGCATATCGATAGATTTAACAACAGGTACACCGCGGGCTAGCTTGAGGCATTCCGGGAACACACCAGTTGAGATAATCTCATTAAATACTTCAACTAGCAGCGGGGCGAACAAATCGTGGTGAAGTTTGATAAACGATACTGGAATGCTGTCCGGACCACCTGCTTTACTCGAATCCATCTTGCTGATTAACAATATGACTTCGTTTGCGGTAGTTGGAGTCAGAAACATTGAAGTTGCCTCAGGTATTAAAGTTCGATTTTCGATTTTCAACCTATGAAATTCATGAAAACCAGCAACAAGGACAAAGCTAAAGATTAATGGGCACTTAGAAGGCTATGGAAGATCGTTTTCTACGCAACCAATAACATGAAACAGTACTTCAACTGCTCTCTTACAACGCGATTTTGTCAGCAGCCATGTCCAAAACACGCTCTACACTGAGGAATGTATTTGAAACACGAAACGGCGTGCTTAGCAATTGCCACTCAGTGTTGGTGTATAACAGAAGGCACGAAGGACGAAACTTGAAACACCGAATCCAGTGGCAGTGTTATACGATCGCCACTGGTGCCTCAAGCTTTGGCAAACACCGAAAACGAGGGCTTTACTTTCGTGAAAGCACCGTAGCCGAATGTTTGAACTTCGTAGAAACACCTCGGTCGCTGCCATATGGCTCTGCTAGGCCTGATGCGAAGCGAAACATTTCCAAAAATACTCACATTGTTGATATAATTTTTTACGTGAGACCAGTGTTTCCCGAAGCTAGATCCACCGGCGCCGGTGTTTGCCGAAGCTTAAGGCCCCAGTGACGATCATATAACACTGAAACTGCTTTCGGTGTTTCAAGTTTCGCCCTTCGTGCCGTCTGTCTAACACTGACACTGAGTGGTGGTAGCAAGACACGTCATATCATGTTGCTATGCAAAAACCACACCAGTGCAGCACGATTCAGTGTTTATACCATGGCTGTTTTGTCAGCCCTAATTGAATTTTGCGATTGGTTACCTGCATGATAGAATTCCTGAGAATGCAGGAATAAAATCCAAGTTGCAAGATGAATGAGGGAGGCCTACAAGCCAGCATCTTTTTTAAAATAATCGACCGTGAGATTGGTATTAAAAGTTTGGCAGGTATTCGAATCGCGGACGTTTTCCTGAATTTTCCCAGTTGGCAATTAAATATTTATCGATATCCGGAAACTCGGTAGATACGGGACGCAGCGTGAGCCAGTACAACATGAGTAATACGTACCTACCGACACCACAACATAACTGAAAATAATTTGACACAGCACGTGCTTTTAGTTAGTAATGCAAAGAAATTACGGATTGTGCGGTTGAATTACCGTCCATTAAATTAAATAAAACAGTTGTTTCTTATTTTCACTAGAAAAAAAATCGCTTTATTCAGTATTTTCTGAAGAAAAAGGGTGCCGCGAAACTACCGCGAAATTCGAGTATTTTCTATTTTATCACCCGCGAATTTTCAACTTTTTTGCCGCGAATTACCACTGTCTCAAACGATCACTATTGATTCCATTCGCTAAGTTTACTCCAACGTCACTGAAGAACTCGTTTAATGCGTCACAAATATCGTCAATATCGGTGATTGGATGCCCATTTTTATCAATAACAGTCTGATGATTGCTGGATCCTTGTTTACCCAAAATGTCGTTAATAAATTTCCAAGCTGACTTCTGGTCTTGACCCCCCCCCCCCCCCCCCAACAATCTACGACAATATTCTCTTTTACACTGTGCTTTTTTCTGTTCAGTAGCTTGGAAAGGTGTGTCACTAATTGTTCTGCTCTTTTATCAGATGGATTTCGTCTTATTTTTGCCAGCATGTTCTCTTTAATTTTAATAAGCTTCCCTAAACCTTTTGTAACTGTCGATTACAAAGACCAATTTTTCATTCGCTGTCATTGATACGGAAAGGTTACGCATGGATATACGAAAGCTTTCATTCAATTTTTGATAGTTAATGATTTTCTTCTGTAAACATTGAGTGGAGCTTGAGCGAGCGAGAGAAACAGAACGAGGAGAATATCACACAGTGATCACTAATATCATTAACGATTGTTTCATTCGTGACAACATCAGCAAGAGAATCGCTGCATACGACGTGATCGAGAATATTTCCACTCGCAGGTCTGGTTACATTAGTATTTGTTACGTGTGTGTTATACGACGTTAGCAGCCTTGTGTATTCTCAAACAATATTGTTGGATAATAAATTCGTTGGGATGTTCAAATCGCCGATTAGAATGCACTTCCCTCTTTTAACGTTTGGTAAAATATCTCCAAGTTCTCTTAAAAATCGCTTGACTTCAAATGCTGGTGGCCGATACAATCCATGAACATCTATTCGTTTTCCGTGCGTAAGTAATTGGCAGTGTATATGATGAAATCCATCGAATGTTCTATTTTGGCAAACTTCAACATTTAGGTCATTCCTGATGAGCATGGCTAAACCTCCATGAGATTCATTTCGGCACGAGAATACACCCTTGAACCTAGGCAGGTTATATAATTGAGTACAATTAGGGTTTGCAATATTCCCGAGAATAGATTTCCCGGGAAACGGGAATGAAGAATCTCATTTCCCGGGAATTCCCGGGAACCGGGAAAGGAAAAAATCCTTAGCAAAAATGAGATTTCAAATAAAGTTTATTAATAAAAATTTTCAAACAATCGTTTACAATTTAATTATGAATTGAAGAACAAAATTTATTCAAGTTCACTCCAGAAATTCATGAACAATCGTCTATCAATCGCCTCAGTTCCGCTGACAATTTTTCGTTAGGCCCTAATAATGTAGTTCCCCTCTGTAAAACTTTGCTTAAGATCGCTGAATCACCGCTGGTGTCTGATTTCTAGAATACTTCAAAATCGCCGATTCCAGCTCTTGCTACATTTCATTACAAACTGAAGAGTCCAATACTTTTAGTTTGTTGAAGATAAAGCTGAGTGTTTGACAGCCAGATTTTAGAGCATTTGAATGCCCTAAGTAATTAATGTGAAATCGCGTCCACGACCCAAGTTACACTGACTGAGTTTTATTAATTTATTTATTTCTGGTCGCATTGATTTACGGCTTTCATTTTTTTATCAATTTACAGGTTTCAAAATTTTTTGTCAATAAACAAAGAAAAAATCAAGCCACTATCCGCTATGTAGTAAACTCACTAGCAAAAAAAAAGACATGAGACGAAAAAAATATTTCTTAATTTATCGTTTACTGAATAAGACAGCATATACTTTTGACAAATATATTAAGCAAATAATTTGCTATTACACGGCAAGCAAATATTGATCGTCGTTTCAAGCAAATACTTGCTTCGTATCCAAGTATAGATGACAGTTCTAAAAGGTATGCTATTCACGTCGATGCATTAGTATTAGTGATCGTTATGAACTTTTTCCAATCCAATTTTGTATGAAATTTGAAATGTTTTTGCATTTTAAACTAAACTTATAAAACATACTTTCCTGAAAAGTTACAGAAATGATGTTGAAACATGTTTTATTTGTGGGGAATGCATAAACATGCTGCGGTTTAGGTAAAATATGCTGTTTTTCATCAATTTGCCGGTAACCTTTTTGCACTTTTCGTTTTTTTCTTGTACTCTAATAGCGCTTCTAAATAGAGTCGCTTATGTTTCATACAGTAACAAAAGTCATGAGCTATGACAATGACTAAGATTATGCTCCAACTATTAGAAATATAGCATTTTTATATCTTTTTTTTTCGACATATTGTCGCAATTTTTCACACTAAATCTAAATTAATATCAATTTCTAGTGTGTTTCAACTGGAGATTCACTCTCCAACCAAAAAAATCAGATATAAAACAACATAAAACGAGAAATTTCCAAAAATGTTCTGAATTCCATACAAAACGCGAAATTTTTCATAACGAGATTTGTTTGTGTGCGTGGATAGACAAAAATGTAGCATACCTTGTAAAACTGTCATCATACTTGGGCTTCGTATAATGCACACTATGAAGCTGCTCTACACTTCTACGACGTAAGTTTCGTGTTTTGAAACGATATTTAGTTTTATTGCTATTGTATGGAAAATTTTCCGAGGAGCTCGAGAACCCGGGATCCCGGGAATCAATATTCCTATTCCCGGGATCCGGGAATCCCGGGAAAAGGCAATTCCCGGGAAATCGTTCCCGAGATTGGAAACCCTAAGTACAATCAGATTTCAGCCACGTCTCGCAGAGAACAACAACTTCTATTCTGCTCTGGTACCGTTGCAACAGTTCCTTCACGCAGTCGAATTTTGATATGTTGTTCATACCTCGGATATAAAGTTGAACTACTCTTAAAGTGGATGTGACATTTATTAAAGTTTTATTTTGCATCCATTGCTCGATACAACTATATAACTTATTACGATACATTAGAGAAATATATTTATATAAAAACAGCTGGAGATTAAAACTCACACATCATTTCTGACGCTGCTTCGGAGAGGGAGATGAGTTTAGTAGCCTTTTATTGTTAGCAGTTTCTTTTGATTGTTTGAGAAGGTTAATGCCGTGGGAGGTGAGTTCATCTCGCAATATTATTTTATTACCTAGCCCGTAAAATGAAGGATCGAGTGCAGAGGCTATCAACTGTCCATGTTGTTTTTACAGCAGAAAAGTTTTTCCTTGAAGTGTTCCTCCGAGAATGTTACTCTGACTGGTTGAGTTTTATTGTTACGTCTATTTGAATCCCTTGAGCTCAATCGTTTTGCATCGGTGATAGCAGTGCCGGGCAAATCATATCCAATCGAAGAAGCTATTTTTTTAACAACTTGTGGTAATAATTCATCTTTCATAGCAGGTACTCCCAAATTAACAGCATTTTTCGTCATACACAGTAAAGAAAATTTACATTACTTTAAATGCACATAAATGGAGCATTGGAAACCACGTAATATTCCGTGTGGCATTATATTCACATGCAAAGTAAATGAATATATTGTGAATTTGCATGCATATTTATATTCGAAGCTTTAAGTTTATATCAATTAACGTACAAATTTACATGTCTTAAAACGATTCTGTATTGTACATTATTTACGGTGTGAAATTGTATATGTTTTTCACTTTATGTGCTAGAAATCGTTATGTGCTTTCATTTGTATTAGTTGTAAATTTCATTTTTTGGTACTGTGTAGCAGATCTATTGATTGGGTCAACCTCTAGCTCCAGTTTGTTAACCTTGGCACTCACTTGTCGGTGATCGTTTTGCAGTTCATCTACGTTGGCTTTCAGTGCAACATGTTTAACCTTGATTGATTTAACTTCACAAAGTAGGGAATCCAGCTTACCAGATAGAAAATTTTGAAACTTCTCCATATCTCCAACCCAGAGCCGGATTTAAGGGGGGGCCCAGGGGGCCCGGGCCCCCACATTTTTGGGGCCCCCACAAAACGAGAAAAAGTTCTTTTCTCTATCAAAAACGAGATTCAATCAAAAGTTCAATTTACAGTAAGAAAATTTGAACAGACCATTTCAATCTGAAACTTTCCTTCAGTGTTATTTTTTCGCGAGCGCCAATATCACAACTACATCCATAAGAGTTAACCTTCGATTCTCTTGGAATGACACACATTAACACACCATTTGAATCGAACCAGCGCGCATGGGAGATCAAGCAGGAAAGAAAATATTCCACAAGTTTTTTTAATGCATTGCTGTTGATTCCGAAAATAAGTTTACCTGTCCGAATCAGGGATACTAGATTTGCGTTGCAAAATGCAGATTTTCAGAGTCCGTGTGCAGATTTTATTGACCTGCAGAAGTGTGTAGTTTTTTCTAGTTTCTGTAGATTATTGCCAGCGTAGCCTTATGTTTGCGCAGTCTTTCTCAAATTGTGTGCAAATTTTTGCTTGCGGATCGCATTTTTTTCAAATTGCGGTAGGTTTTAATTTTTCAGATATCAAGAAAAAAATTCCGGATTTCAAGAAGTTGCATACATTTATTTATTTGAGCCTAATGATCTCGAACGCAACTGGAGAAAGGTCTTTATCGAAGATGAAACTGATTGAAAATAGGTTGCGTACGACTATGAAGAGGGAAAGGCTGTCAAACTTAGCATTGTTAGGTTGAGAGTACAATATTCTGAAGGAGCTGAATGTTGATTATTCAATCAATAAATTCTCTGCAAAAAAAAAAACTCGTAAGAAAAAATTCTAGCAAATTTTTGGTAACTTTTCAATAACAAATAAATGTTTTTAACTCGTACGATAAAAAACGGGTTTGTTTTATTCTGGGGCCCCCACTGTAAACTGGGCCCTGGGCCCCCACAATCGTAAATCCGGCTCTGCTCCAACCGTAGTTTCAACTGCTTTCATCTCCGCTTTGGTTTCTCTTACTTCGGCCAAAAGTAGTTGGATATCTTTCAGCATCTGAGATTCCACATTCGACATCCTGGTAGTCCTGAGGTGAAATTCGTGGCACTCAAGTGAGCAAAAATGAGGCTGCTCCCGTAGCTTTCGCACTTCCGCATTTCTTATAACATTCTTACACTTGAAATACTCAGCTGTATGGCAATATAAGCACTCAATAAACTTCTTCGGATCTTTTTCCTCTTTGTGACAAGTTACACATATTGACGGCTCGTCAGCCATGCTAAATCGTGATTGTTGGATTTACAGGGGGATCAAGACTTGACATCGACAGTCAGTGAATTCAGCAGATTGCTGAGTTGTTTTTTTTTGTTTTTCAACGTTGCAATCTTGCAAATGATAATGGGTAGCGAATATTTACCGAACAGAAATCCGTAAATTTCTTTCCTATTTAATTTATGAAATCGGAACGTTAAAACACACGTTTATCAATAGCTTTCAGTGTTGCCGGACTCGTCCAGATGGGTACTGCATATAACATCGCTGGTCTAAATATTTGTTTCTAAATTAACAGCTTATTCTTGAGACAAAGTCTAGAACTTCTGTTGATAAGAGGTTACAATCATTTTATATATTTATTGCGCTTTGTTTGGATATTCTTAATGTGCAGGAAGATCAGAAGTAAAAATATTATATAAAACTGGGCCCAAGATACTTCCTTGAGGTACACCAGCACTAACAGGCTATCTATCAGATTTACCATTTAAATAGTTCGGTTGCGAACCAACCTGTGGCTGAAAGCCACCTTAGTCAAGCAATAAAAAAAATTAAATAGACGACCCGGAGAGTGCGGGCAGTCAAGTAACATTGTATCGATTTCGTGATGTAAAGAGGAAAACGGAAATTGGACATTTTAGCTATGCCAAAACTGTCGAACCTTTATGCCAAACACTGTCGAATGCTTTTTCTATGTCTAGAAGAGCAGCTCAAAGCTTCAGATTTATTAGTACGAATCATGTAAGGGGCCATACACATACCTCGTGAACAGCTTGGGAGGGGGGGGGGCAGGGGTTTTGTAATGTCCACGGTCCTTACAAAAAAAAAAAAGAATTTATATGGGTAGTTGTCCACGAGGGGTGGGGGGGGGGTGGTTAAAAATCGTCAAAAATCTGTCCACGTGGTATGTGGATGGCACCTAAGTTACTCTGAGCTACTGATAGTAGTCGTATGCCTAAAGCGAAAACCAAATCAAACTTTCATTGATATGTGTCATCATTCTATTGAGAATTATTCTTTCAGAAAGTTTACTTATAGAAGAGAGTAAACTAATTGGACGCTAACTTGATGCTTCAGCTGGACTTTTTTCTGGTTTTAAAATAGGAGTGACTGACATTTTTCCATTTTGAGGGAAAATATCTGTTGAAAATTCTCACCAAGAAATTTGAAGAGCTTTCGGAAGTCGGGATGCGGTATATTTTTCCAAATCTGTATCATATTTCCAGTTCGCTTAATTTTCGTTCTCTCTACTTCATATACTGTCTGCTTAATGAACTTTTGAGGAGGATATAAAAAAATCACATCATCTCCTGGTGCTTTCATGTTTTTGAAGTTCTTGATAATAGTTCGTATTTCATTCAAGTTTGTTTCCAGTACCTCTTCAGAGAGAAATTCTTGCTCTGATCATACTTTTGTAATACTTCATTTTCAATAGGACTCATTACGTTCAAATTGTAAATATGAACACTCTCGCAAGTTTTTGATTTTTTTGGTCATTCGTAAGAAATATGTGTTTTACAACTAAAATATGTATTTTAGTTGTTCAACTTCACTCATGAAGTTTTCATTTCGCAAGAGAGGGAATCTATTTTTGATTTCCGTTTATAAATCTTTAAAAATAACTTTCAATGCAGGATCACGAGATCTTTCATATTGACGTCTCCGTATGTTCTTAAAACGTATAAGAAGTTGAAGCTCGTTGTAAATAATTGGTGTATTGAATTTCACTCTAGTCTTAGGAAATGATAAGTTCCGGGCATTGTGAATTGAACTGCACAAATCATGTAGTGCTCCATCAATATCAGTACAAATTTGTAGAACAATATCACAATTCAAACTTTCTTCGATCGGGGTACGATATCGATCCCAATTGGCCAGGTATAATTAAGGGGGGACCCTACTCTGGAAGGTCGAAAAATTATGAAAAATTTTGGCTGTTGATTATGGTATATTACAAGATGTATTTTGCATGTAATGGACTATATTTAGGTCAATATCACGCTGTTGACAGCGGTTTTCACGCAACCATGTTTTTTCAACTGGTGGTACGTTTTTCTCAACATCTACTGAACCGATTTGGCTGAAATTTTTTAAGCATATTTTTCGACTTTCCAGGGTAGGGTCACCCCTAAACACAAACCAAGCGGAATTTAAAACAGTTTCACGGGATATTGAAAAAGTTATGGGGACATAATCAGAATCAAAATAATCATTGGTTAATAAATCACCGCATGAATGATTTTAATTTGTTAATACCAAATCGATTGTAAATGAATTCCTAAACAGAAAAAAACACGTAGGACTATTTGGAAAAAAAACTTAATAAAATCCAGTCGAGCAATCGGTAAACAATATTTTTCCATTGGAATTGCTTTGTGTGTTATTCCACGATTGATGTTTTGTATTAAAATCACCGGTGATAAAAAATTTAGATTTATTTCTCGTAAGTTTTTGCAAATCTCCCTTGAAATGATTTTTCTGCTCACCAGTACATTGAAAAGGTGAATAAACTGCGGCTTTATATAAAATGCTGATATCTGTTTCGATTTTAATTCCCAAACTTTCAATCACCTTCGTTTCAAGATGGGGCATAACACGATGTTTTTTTCGACGATGAATAACTATTGCAACTCCCCCTCCGGCAACATCCATTATATCGAACCTGTGAACCATATAATTGGGGTTTCGTTTTAGTTTTTTATTAGGTTTTAAAAGCGTTTCAGTCACAACTGCAATTGTTAAAAAAAAACTTGGTAAAAAATCATCTGCTTTCGCTTTTAAAGACCGAGCATGCCAATTTAGAAAATTGACAGCATTATTTAAAGTCATTGCTGAATTTCAATTTCATAATAATATTAGTTGTAAATTTTAACCTACTTGAACAGCCTCGTACATCGAGTTACAGTTCAACGAAGCAGATGTTAACTGCAACATGAATTGTTGTAGGTAGTCAATCTGGCCTGGCTGACTTTTCAGCACCAAACACGAAAGGTTTGTTGCTGTTTGAATTCGAATTTTTACCTGAAAAGACACTAGCATATGAAACGCCTGGTGGTGTCTGAGCAGGATTAATTGTTTTCAATTTGTTGTTTTCTAAATTTGAAATATTACGTACAGACACACTAGCTTCAGGAAATGCTGGTGATGCCTGAACAGTATTGAAAGTTTTTTGATTACACACATGAATATTATTGAGTGATCGCATACCCGCGATAAGAGTGTATTCTCCAACCGGTTTTCGAATACGATAAATTAGACCACCTGATTTTCGAACAGTCTGTCCACTGAACTGGAATCGATCGAGGAGATCGATAAAATAGTATCGATCAATGCTAGATAAAAAAGGCCTTTCGAAACGTCATCGCTCTCTCCTTTGTGTTTGCTAGCACCTTCGCGGTCAAGAACGACAGTCATCAATTTTATAGTGGATGAGGAATTTGTAAAATTGAGTTATAAAATAAGTTAATAATTAAGCAGCCAGTTCGTGTGGTAGTTAATCGGAAAGCTCCTGAGTTATTGCTATTGGTCCTTCGAGCCGGATCGGACGTCGAACTCCGTTTATCCGCCATCTTCAGAGCTCTGCCGGCTGGATAGCTGCCGATTTGTTGGCTGTTGGACTTTGCCATTTTACTGGGATTTATTTATTTATTTGTTTATAACATCATCTGACAGTTGTCTTAATGAATCGATGGTTAAATGGAACTTAGTCTAACAATTTTCTGTTTAAAAGTATGTGTGGATTCACCAAAGTTAAAAAGTTTTTCAACATTTGTGAAAATTCTAACCATGTATGCTGCAGGCTCGTAGTAACCGTAGTTCGTGCGGTGGAATGTATTTAGTAGCATCGTTGAAGATCTCAGCATGCGATGTGGAGCGCGAAAATCTATCGTGGAT
Organism: Wyeomyia smithii; assembly: GCF_029784165.1. Taxonomy (NCBI): domain Eukaryota; kingdom Metazoa; phylum Arthropoda; class Insecta; order Diptera; family Culicidae; genus Wyeomyia; species Wyeomyia smithii. The sequence continues at coordinate 100,374,702 of NC_073694.1, forward strand.
AGCAATTTCGGTGAGTCTATTTCGCCATTTAAAATCTTAGCAACGAATAATGCCTGCTGTGTCTTTCGGTGTCGTTCGAGCGTATCAAGTCCTAACAAACGACAGCGATCTGGATACGGTGGAAGATTGTTTGGCTTACGCCAGGGTAAATCTCTCAAAGCCAAACGGATAAATCTTCTCTGCACACGTTCTAATCTTAAATTCCAAGACAGCCGATGCGGGGTCCAAACCATGCTTGCATTTTCCATTATGAGACGCACTGAAGAGCAATACAACGCTTTAAAGCAATGGGGATCCTTGATATCACGTCCAATTTTTGCGATGAAACCAAGTTGTCTAGTGGCTTTAGAAACGATTGTTGTGCGTTGTCTTTCAAAAGTCAATCTTTGGTCCATGATAACGTCAAGATCGTTTACGTGATCGACTCTGTTTAGCACCTTTCTGTCAATTGCGTACGTAAAAATAATCGGTGATTGAATCCGGTGAAATGTAATCACTTCACATTTTGCCGTGCTCAGTGTCAAGGCATTTAGTTTACACCACGTCACGAAGCAGTTCAGTAGGGACTGTAAACGGTAACAATCTTCAATATTACGAATCGTCAAATACATTTTCAAATCATCGGCGTGAAACATTGAAGATTGAAAAAGATGATGAAAAGTAGTGGTCCAAGATTACTACCTTGGGGTACACCAGATTTGTTCGTGAAGGAAGTAGAGACAGTAGCGCCGAGCTTATCCTGCAACGTTCTATCACACAGAAATGATTCAGCCAGTGGTCGATGCGACCAAAAGCTGCTTTTAGGTCGGTGCTAATAACATCGACTTGCGCTTTGCGTTCAATTTCAGCGATACAGTTTGATGTGAAGTCCATGAGGTTCGTTGCTACGGAACGGACAGGTATAAATCCATGCTGATCGGAGGATATGTAATTTTTCGTGCAGTTCAAGATAACAGTGCTCACAATAATTTCGAACAACTTAGATGCCGCACAAAGATTAGTAATTCCACGATAGTTTCTTATATTTTGACGTTCACCACTCTTGAAGACTGGAAACATATAAAAGTGCTTCCAAACCTTGGGAAATTTTCCTTGCACCAACGATTGATTAAATATGCAGCTTAGTGGTGTAGCCAGAGTCCCTGCACAATCAATGGCATAAAAGTACAGCCGGTATTCCATCGGGACCAGCGGAGAAAGAAGTTTAAAGTTTTCTTGCAGCGGTAAAAAGCATTTGAGGCGTTATTTAAAAAATGTCAAGGTCAATAAGGTCAGCTGGAACATTGGTATCAAGGAAGGTTTTCGTAGGGATTGTGGTTCCCTTTCGTTTTAAATTTATAAAATACCAAAACTTTTTTGGATTTAATCACAAGTCAGTTTGAACTAGATGGCAACTACATATAACAGTTCGAGACCAAACTGTTCTGCAAATAGATCGATAGCATTAAATTATAAGAAACTGGACTATGTTGCCTTTTCAAATTACTTGACAACTTTTAATTGGACCGTGCTAACAGATCACGATGATGTCGACGATATGGCGATATTTTACTGCGAAACCGTGCGCCAGTGGTTGAATGCGAATTTGCCGGTAGTAAAAAAAACCGCCGTCTCCTCCGTGGTCGAACCCTAACTTACGAGAACTGAAACGAGAACGCAATTCGTGGCAGCGCAAATATCGCCGCTGGAAGACTGAGTTTTCAAAAAATAACTTTAAACGAACAAATGATGCATATTGTCATATAAATGCGGGACTGTACAAAAGCTACGTCATGCGAGTCCAAACCGACCTCCGCAGATATTCTAAAAGGTTTCGGAGCTTCGTGAACTCGAAACGAAAACACTCAGCCATCCCCTCGAGTGTTCTACATGACGAAACTGAGTCCAAATCTACCACGGAATCATGTGAGCTGTTTGCACAATTTATCGTTTCTGTTTTTGCCGATAGTGTTGCTTCTGATTCAGAAGCTGATATCGCTTCAGTGGATGTTCCTGTTGCTTTGGTGGATTTGTGTACATTCAAAATTACTCCCGATATGATATTAGCCGCAAGTAAAAAATTGAAGCGGTCGTGCTGCCCTGGTCCGGATGGTATACCAGCTACAGTTTTTGCTCGCTGTGGATCCCCTGTGCTGTATTTTTAATAGATCGTTTGAGCAAGCTAAATTTCCGGCGATATGGAAGCAGTCGTATATGTTTCCTGTTTTCAAAAGTGGAACCGTAAGAATGTGAGGAATTATCGTGGCATTACGAGCCTTTCTGCTGCATCGAAATTATTTGAGATTGTTGTAAGCAACTTTATTGTTGCACGGATAAAGTGTTATATTTCCTCTGATCAACATGGTTTCATGCCTGGCCGATCCGTTTGTACAAATCTGTTGGAATTCACGTCAACCTGTATCTCTCACATGGAACAAAAGGCGCAAGTGGATGTTATATAAACCGATTTAAAAGCAGCTTTTGATCGTATTGACCAAAAGATACTTTTGCGAAAGCTTGAACGGCTTGGCGCTTCCCAGAAACTGACGGAATTGCTCAGTTCTTATTTGTGCGACAGAACTCTTCGTGTGCAGATTGATTCCAGTTTTTCGTCACAGTTCACTAACGTTTCAGGTGTTCCTCAGGGCAGCAATTTAGGGCCTCTGTTGTTCATTTTATTTTTCAACGACATCGTCTTGCTACTTGGAGCCGGTTGCAAATTAGTGTATGCTGACGATCTAAAATTATACTTAGCAGTTCAATCTGTTGACGACTGCAAACGTTTACAGGTGTTATTGGATACGTTTGTTCATTGGTGTCGACGTAATTGGCTTGTCTTTAGTGTTTCTAAATGTCAAGTTATGACCTTTCATCGGAGAAGGCAAGCGTTCCGTTTCGTTTCAGTTCTCTTAAGTGGCGAGAGGTCCAAGCAGGGTGAGAAGGTCGTTTGGAAAGTTTTCGTTGAGCCATGAACAAATAAGTGAATAAAAACTTTCGACCATCCTATCAACATCATCAGTTTTCAAAAAAGTTAGTCAATCAATACTCAAGACATAAGTTGAGAATGCTGCGAAATCAATTTTGCGGTATTTTAATTCACGCCTGCCTATGATATACATAGGAACACGCAACCTCATGTTTAGTAGGAATAAGAATCGTGATGATGCGAATCAACCGGCACTATCGGGGCAATAAATCTGTTCACAGTCAATTGAGAGTCCGAAGAGTGGAACACTAGATCTAATACTCGGCCGAGATGGTTACGATGTAAATTAGCCTGGCTTAATATCAAGTAGTCCATCCCGTCAACGAATGCGGCGCTTGCTGTGGAAAGTTGAATAGAATTGTCATGTTGAATAACGCCGTCACAACTGACCTAAACTATTCGAGGCTGATTATAATCACCGCAAACCAAAACGGTGCTGTCGACAGTGCCGTTGTTACGAAAAACGCGAATGTAAGCTATGTGAGCGTCTCTGATAGCAACATCATTGCTCTTGTCAGGAGGAATGTAAATACTACTCAACAGCAGCTTCAAATCATTGATCATGACCTTGACGCATACCTGCTCTAGAGATTTTTCGTGAGCGCTTTCGAAAATCAGGCTTGTGTGTTTTTGAGCGACAGCGATTAGAACTCCCCCAAAAGAGCGTTTTTGACTATTCAGCGAACTCCGATCGCATCATCGAAAGACGTTGTATGAAGTACCAAATAACTGAGGAGAAAGAATGCTGTCATCCAGTCCAAATTCGGTTAGCATGATAATGTCGTAGTTGCAGTCATTTGTTGCCAGGTAAATCTCGTCAATTTTAGTCCTGAGTCCGCGCAGGTTCTGTTGATACACCCTAACGCCGGCTCTGTCACGATCATAACGCTGAAGAGTTGAGCGGTACAGTACAGGAGACACTAAAGAATTGTTAAAATACTCGCCTCTGGTGGGAACTCTTAGTCTTAAATGAACGCAGTTGAGAAGATTTTTGAACAGCACATGATGTAGTAGTAGGCCAAGAAGCAGGGTCCAGTGCAACATATTTTATGCGGGATCCAATCCAATTTTGAACGATATTTACGAATAATTCGATGTGTCAGCACCTCTTTGAACGAGCCGTATAACAGCAACAGGTTCGGTTTCAATCAGACATCGTGAGACTATTTTTTGAACGTCACTTTCGTTTACTTTAGAGTTTAAACCTGACAGGTAAAGCCAAAAGCATGTGCTTTGTCAAAAAATTTCATATTGTTTCATATTGTTAACCTCAGTGTGGTTAAAAAGAATTGAAAAATTAACAAGGGAAATTACAGCTCTCTGACTGTTTTCGCCTCGTGATTTTTGTTTCATTAGAATTACTTGGGTAGGGGCTATGCCAAGTAATTCTGTTAAAGTAAGTTTGATCTCATCAACGGTTTGATCGTTGGTGAGACCTTTCAATACGACCTTGAACGGCTTTGCGCCGTTCTAGTGTCATATGTAAAAAAATTATACATCTTTTCATTTAAATACTGAATAAGACGATTCCAATCTTTCAATGTTTGGGCCAGTAAGCGGCATTCGCCTCTTCGGTCAATTTAATAAGTAACTTTGACGTCGGAGAGAAACGTAGAAAGTTCTCTTTTGAAAATATTAAATTCAGAAGCAATAGTTAGGCCGCATCCATGAATTACGTAACGCTCATAGGGGGGAGGGGGATATCCTTGAGCGTTACGATTTGTTACGCGTGAAAGGGAGGAGGTGAGTTAATCGTTACGTAACAAAAAATCTCTGGAGAGATTCTCTAAAAACGAGCATTTTTATCAAGGAAATCCTTCTGCAGCGGTACGTAATTTTTATGGGAGGGGGGTAGGTGTTGGCGTTACGTTTCGTTACATATGTGAAGTGGGGGTCCAAAAATTGGTTTTTTCGCGTTACGTAATTTATGGATCTCGCCTTACCATAATAGGTGGAATTTCTCCTTTTTTAGAAAAATTTCACTTTGAATAGTTTTAAAGGGTGATTTTTTTGCTATTTGGTTTTTGGTGTATTCAGATTTGACAGTTCACGCGGGAATTCTGACAGCTGTCAAAGTCTAATGTACTCAGTTTGGTTTGCCAACCCAAACCCACCAACACGCATACATAGAGTGCGTACAGAAGAAAATATTGCTGCCGTATCAGCCAGTGTAGTGAATGACCGTAAAAGTCGATTCAACGCCGTTAGCAGCAATTGGGCTTGTGGGCTTCGACTACATGGAAGATTTTACGAAAGGATCTTGGTGTAAAGCCCTACAAAATACAGCTCGTACGAGAATTGAAGCCGAACGACTTGCCGCAGCGTCGAATTTTTGGTGAATCGGCCTTAGAACAACTTGCCGAAAATCCACTTTTTTATTAGCACCAATCGACGAAGCCCTCATTAAATGGGTATAATAATAAGCAAAATTGCCGCATTTGGATCGAAGAGCAACCAGAGGCAATACAATAATCGCCAATGCACCCAGAAAAATGCACGATTTGGTGAGGTTTACACGCTGGAGGCATCATTGGTCCGTACTTCTTCAAAGATGATCAAAATCGCAACGTTACGGTCAATGACGCTCGCTATCGCGCGATGATTTCTGATTTTTTTTTGCCGGAAATGGAAGAGCTGGGTCTTGTTGACATGTGGTTTCAGCAAGATGGAGCAACGTGTCACACATCGCGCGAATCAATGGCCATATTGCGGAATGAGTTCGGTGAGCAATTCATCTCATGAAATGGACCGGTGAATTGGCCGCCTAGATCATGCGATTTAACACCGCTAGATTATTTTTTGTGGGGCTACGTTAAGTCTCTCGTCTATGCGGATAAGCCAACAACAATTCCAGCCTTGGAAGACAACGTAGCCGTGGTCAACGTTTGAATGAAATTATCTTTAAAAAATAAATGGCATGAACCAATTTATCGGCTCAAATTAAGATTTCACACAGTTTTGTAATTGTAGTAAAAACCAAATTCTTAAAAAATCACCCTTTACTTTCGAACATTTTAATCTCGCCGACTTCTTGCTCAGGCAGAATATCATATAAATTTTCACTGCATAAGCTAGTGTCAGAAAGAGATGCCTCTCTTTTCCTCCCCGTAGCGATGCGTGGTTTCTTTTTTCGTCCTGCCATTTCAGGGGATATGAAAAAAGTTCAAAAATAATATCAAATTGCAAGTATTGAAAAAGAAAGAAATAGGTAGACTTGAGAAAGTCTGATGTAAGTTAACTTCCAGGTAATCCTTAAAAGACACACTGACAAAACACAAACTTTGAAGCTATAGGCAGTCAAAGTCAAAGACCAGTCCACAAGCAACCGAAAACACGTCTGACCTATCCGGCAGCTCAAGACGCACGATAGACTTAGTTTGAAAAATGTTAATGTTTAATCGAAAGATTTTCAAGGAATTTCTCGAATGGGCTTTTCCCCATCCAACCCACTTAATTAAGACCAAATAGCACGGTGTATCGTTGTACTTATCCTACACATGCAAAATGTGCCAAAAACAATATCGATAACGAATTTTCTCAACTATATATATAATCTAGTTGATCGAGACCGCTATTAGCCCCAAGGCTAAGCGTGCAATATTGTTGTAGGTCAGATGATATCAATGAATAAATATAAATACAAATACAAATACAAATACAAATACAAATACAAATACAATACAAATACAAATACAAATACAAATACAAATACAAATACAAATACAAATACAAATACAAATACAAATACAAATACAAATACAAACACAAATACAAATACAAATACAAATACAAATACAAATACAAATACAAATACAAATACAAATACAAATACAAATACAAATACAAATACAAATACAAATACAAATACAAATACAAATACAAATACAAATACAAATACAAATACAAATACAAATACAAATACAAATACAAATACAAATACAAATACAAATACAAATACAAATACAAATACAAATACAAATACAAATACAAATACAAATACAAATACAAATACAAATACAAATACAAATACAAATACAAATACAAATACAAATACAAATACAAATACAAATACAAATACAAATACAAATACAAATACAAATACAAATACAAATACAAATACAAATACAAATACAAATACAAATACAAATACAAATACAAATACAAATACAAATACAAATACAAATACAAATACAAATACAAATACAAATACAAATACAAATACAAATACAAATACAAATACAAATACAAATACAAATACAAATACAAATACAAATACAAATACAAATACAAATACAAATACAAATACAAATACAAATACAAATACAAATACAAATACAAATACAAATACAAATACAAATACAAATACAAATACAAATACAAATACAAATACAAATACAAATACAAATACAAATACAAATACAAATACAAATACAAATACAAATACAAATACAAATACAAATACAAATACAAATACAAATACAAATACAAATACAAATACAAATACAAATACAAATACAAATACAAATACAAATACAAATACAAATACAAATACAAATACAAATACAAATACAAATACAAATACAAATACAAATACAAATACAAATACAAATACAAATACAAATACAAATACAAATACAAATACAAATACAAATACAAATACAAATACAAATACAAATACAAATACAAATACAAATACAAATACAAATACAAATACAAATACAAATACAAATACAAATACAAATACAAATACAAATACAAATACAAATACAAATACAAATACAAATACAAATACAAATACAAATACAAATACAAATACAAATACAAATACAAATACAAATACAAATACAAATACAAATACAAATACAAATACAAATACAAATACAAATACAAATACAAATACAAATACAAATACAAATACAAATACAAATACAAATACAAATACAAATACAAATACAAATACAAATACAAATACAAATACAAATACAAATACAAATACAAATACAAATACAAATACAAATACAAATACAAATACAAATACAAATACAAATACAAATACAAATACAAATACAAATACAAATACAAATACAAATACAAATACAAATACAAATACAAATACAAATACAAATACAAATACAAATACAAATACAAATACAAATACAAATACAAATACAAATACAAATACAAATACAAATACAAATACAAATACAAATACAAATACAAATACAAATACAAATACAAATACAAATACAAATACAAATACAAATACAAATACAGATACAAATACAAATACAAATACAAATACAAATACAAATACAAATACAAATACAAATACAAATACAAATACAAATACAAATACAAATTCAAATGCAAATGCAAATACAAATACAAATACAAATACAAATACAAATACATATACAAATACAAATACAAATACAAATACAAATACAGATACAAATACAAATAAATTTAACACAACGCTGTGGCATCGTTTGCATAGAGTTGTTTTTGACAGAAGTTGACTGTTCTTCATTTTTCTACAGTGTCACGGTCGAAATAATCAAAATTAAGTTCAAAACTTGAAGGGAAAGCATTCGTTTTGTATGAAACGAGATGGTAGATAATGCATACTAGTAACTGTTCACGATATACCACAATATATCTAACTAATGGTAGCTCAGATCGACTTGAACTGTCCTACAGTACGGTCGCATTTTACCAACAGCTCGAGGCTAAGTCTTAGACTACCGAGAGATATTGAAATTTTGTTATTCGCTCTCAACAGGCAATTTTCTTGAAAGACTACCTGTTGAAACGCAAAGTAATAAATTTGTTTTTAACGTTAACGAGTGTTTAGTGAGTAAATTTGGTTTGAGATATTTCTAATTAAATTCTATAGTGAAGTGAAAGTGTAGTGAAGTTTTCCAGTTATGCCTGGAAAAAATTAAAAAGCTCGCTTTGATGCGGCTTCAAGGAAACGTGAGGCATCTCCTCCAAGTGACACTGAAATTTCGACTAACAGGTATGATATTCTTTCTTCCGTTGGGGATCAAGAAATTCAAACTTCTCATACTGAGCATAAAGCCGTTATGAAGACGGTTAAAGTTCCACCTATTGTGGTATTCGTAGCAAATTTTAAAGCATTTCGATCAGAGCTTTCATCGTTTCTGTCGGATGTAAAAGTTAATTTTCAAACTGGCCGAAATTCGTATTTTCAAATTCGTATTTTGGCCGAATCTCTTGATGGCCATAAACATCTTTTACAGTATTTGACTGAAAAGATGGATAAATTTTATTCTTTTGATGCCAAAAACGAGAGACCGTTTAAGGCGGTTTTGAAAGGTCTTTTAAATGACCAAGCTATTAAGGAAATTAAAGAATGTTTGTCAGAATCACTTGGTTTTGCTTCCAACCAAGTAATTTTGATGAAACGAAAGGCAAATGCCAAAATTAATCAAACTGGAATACACCAGGAAAATTTCTTAGTACATTTTGAACGTACCAAAGTAAATAATTTGAAATGTTTGGAAAAAGCACGTGTTTTATTTAACGTGCGAATAGAGTGGGAAAATTTCAAGAGACATGGAGAAATCCATAATCTTACTCAAGTCAAGTGTTTTGAAAAGCCTGATTTTTGTTGGTAACTAGTGACAAAATTAAGCTTATTTTTTTTTTCAAACGACTCCCAGATTATTAGCCTGATCCATGAATTCAATCGGTTCGGTGGATAATAACATTTTTTTTTAATAGGGGGGGAATGTTTGTAATGATTTATTTATGTACTAATATCTATTCAGAATTAGTATTGTGTGTTCTGCCACAAATGGTGACATTTCAACACTATTATATATATATATATATATATATATATATATATATATATGTATTTGTACGCTTTTTTATATTATTGAATGTTATTAGCTTTCGCAGTTAAATTAATGTAATTGTAGGGAAATTATTAAACCTACTAGTCAAGGAAAAAAGAAAAGGAATAAAACAAAACTTACTTAACAAAACTTAAAATAAACTTAAAACTATCTTACTGACTATAAAGTGAGCTAATCGTTGCAATTGCGGATTGCAACGATTTTTGTCGGAATTTGTTGATAATTTGGCTTGACATATTTTCTAATGTTTCTACATTAGTGAGCCTATGTAGCTCGTTCGTGCTAAACCAGGGAGGACGCTTCAAAATCATTTTCAAAAGTTTATTCTGAATCCTTTGAAGTGTCTTCTTCCTGGTTGAACAACAACTTGTCCAGATGGGAACTGCGTATAACATTGCTGGCCTAAAAATTTGATTGTAAATTACCAGTTTATTCTTGAGACAAAGTCTAGAATTACTGTTGATAAGAGGATATAAACATTTGATATACTTATTGCACTTTGACTGGATATTGTGCTCCTTGAAAGTAAGATTCTTATCATAAATTAGCCCTAAGTATTCAACTTGTTCGGACCAATTTAGGACCACACCGTTCATCTTAATAACGTGGTTATGGGTGGGTTTGAGAAATGAAACTCTTGGCTTATGAGGAAAAATAATTAACTGTGTTTTAGAAACATTAGGGGAAATCTTCCATTTGAAGTATGCTTCCAGTATGAAGAAAATATATCTAAACTTTTTTGTAGCCGACTGCATATAACACGAAGGCTTTTCCCTTTTGCGGAAATGCTTGTATCATCACAAAACAGAGATTTCTCACAACCTGGTGGTAAATCAGGAAGATCAGAAGTAAAAATGTTATATAAGATTGGGCCCAAGATACTCCCCTGAGGCACACCAGCTCTAACAGGCAATCTATTAGATTTACCATTTAGATAGTTAACCTGAAGAGTGCGGTCAGTTAAATAACTTTGTATCATTTTTGTAAGGTAAAGCGGAAAACTGAAATTTGACATTTTAGCTATTATACCTTTATGCCAAACACTGTCGAATGCCTTTTCTATATCTAGTAGAGCTGCTCCAGTCGAATAGCCTTCAGATTTATTAGTTCGAATCATATTTGTTACTCTAAGTAACTGATGAGTAGTGGAATGCCCATGGCGAAAACAAAACTGCTCATTTGCAAAAATTGAGTTCTCATTAATATGTGTTATCATTCTATTGAGAATTATTCTTTCAAAAAGTTTGCTAATAGAGGAAAGTAAACTAATTGGTCGATAACTTGATGCCTCAGCAGGATTCTTTTCGGGTTTTAAAATTGGAGTGACTTTGGCATTTTTCCATTTCGTGGGAAAATGTGATAGTGCAAAGCATCTGTTAAAAATTTTTACCAAGAAATTTAAAGAGTTTTCGGGAAGTTTTTTAATAAGGATATAGAAAATCCCATCATCTCCTGGTTTTGCATGTTTTTGAATTTTTTGAGAATAGCTCGCACCTCATTCAAGTTTGTTTCCAATACCTCTTCAGAAAGAAATTCTTGGGTGGTGATCTGATCATACTTTTGGTTTACTTCATTTTCAATAGGACTTACTACGTTCAAATTGGAGTTATGAACGCTCTCAAACTGCTGAGCAAGTTTTTGAGATTTTTGTTCATTCGTTAGAAAAATGCAATCACCATCTTTAAGGACTGGAATGGGCTTCGAAGGTTTCTTAAGAACTTTCGAAAGCTTCCAGAAAGGTTTTGCATATGGTTTAAGTTGTTCAACTTCTCTCATGAAATTCTCATTTCGCAAGAGAGTGAATCTATGTTTAATTTCCTTTTGTAATTCTTGAAAAATAATTTTCAAAGCAGGATCACGAGATCTTTGGTATTGACGTCTCCGTATGTTCTTCAAACGTATAAGAAGTTGAAGTTCACGGTCAATAATTGGTGCATTAAATTTCACTCGAGCCTTAGGAACTGATAAATTTCGGGCATTGAGTATTAAGCTGTTAAAATTATCTAATGCTCTGTCAATGTCAGCACTATTTTGTAAAATAATATCATCATTTAAATTTTCTTCGATCGTAGAACGATATCTATCCCAATTAGTCTTGTTACAATTCAACACAGATCTAGTGGGACTTAAAATAGTTTCATGGGAATAAGAAAATGTTATGGGAAGATGATCAGAATCAAAGTCAGCATGGGTTAATAAATCACTGCATGAATGACTTTGATTTGTTAGTACCAAATCAATTGTAGATGGATTCCTAATAGAAGAATAACATGTAGAACCATTTGGAAATAAAACTGAATAAAATCCAGCCGAGCAATCATTAAACAATATTTTTTCATTGGAATTGCTTTGAGCATTATTCCAAGATCGATGCTTCGCATTAAAATCACCGATGATTAAAAATTTAGATTTATTTCTTGTGAGTTTTTGCAAATCTCCCTAGAAATAATATTTTCGCTCACCAGTGCATTGAAAAGGCAAATACACTGCGGCTATAAATAAAATGCCAATACTTGTTTCAATTTCAATTTCCAAACTCTCGATAACTTTGGTTTCAAGATGGGGTAAAACACGATGTTTTATTCGACGGTGGATAACTATTGCAACTCCACCACCGGCAACATCAATTATATCAAACCTATGAACTATATAATTTGGGTTCTTTTTTAGTTTAATATTTGGCTTTAAAAGCGTTTCAGTCACAACTGCAATATGCACATCGTGGACTGTTAAAAAATTGAAAAATTCATCCTCTTTCGCTTTTAAAGAACGAGCATACAAATACAAATACAAATACAAATACAAATACAAATACAAATACAAATACAAATACAAATACAAATACAAATACAAATACAAATACCAATACAAATACAAATACAAATACAAATACAAATACAAATACAAATACAAATACAAATACAAATACAAATACAAATACAAATACAAATACAAATACAAATACAAATACAAATACAAATACAAATACAAATACAAATACAAATACAAACACAAATACAAATACAAATACAAATACAAATACAAATACAAATACAAATACAAATACAAATACAAATACATATACATATACAAATACAAATACAAATACAAATACAAATACAAATACAAATACAAATACAAATACAAATACAACTACAAATACAAATACAAATACAAATACAAATACAAATACAAATACAAATACAAATACCAATACAAATACAAATACAAATACAAATACAAATACAAATACAAATACAAATACAAATACAAATACAAATACAAATACAAATACAAATACAAATACAAATACAAATACAAATACAAATACAAATACAAATACAAATACAAATACAAATACAAATACAAATACAAATACAAATACAAATACAAATACAAATACAAATACAAATACAAATACAAATACAAATACAAATACAAATACAAATACAAATACAAATACAAATACAAATACAAATACAAATACAAATACAAATACAAATACAAATACAAATACAAATACAAATACAAATACAAATACAAATACAAATACAAATACAAATACAAATACAAATACAAATACAAATACAAATACAAATACAAATACAAATACAAATACAAATACAAATACAAATACAAATACAAATACAAATACAAATACAAATACAAATACAAATACAAATACAAATACAAATACAAATACAAATACAAATACAAATACAAATACAAATACAAATACAAATACAAATACAAATACAAATACAAATACAAATACAAATACAAATACAAATACAAATACAAATACAAATACAAATACAAATACAAATACAAATACAAATACAAATACAAATACAAATACAAATACAAATACAAATACAAATACAAATACAAATACAAATACAAATACAAATACAAATACAAATACAAATACAAATACAAATACAAATACAAATACAAATACAAATACAAATACAAATACAAATACAAATACAAATACAAATACAAATACAAATACAAATACAAATACAAATACAAATACAAATACAAATACAAATACAAATACAAATACAAATACAAATACAAATACAAATACAAATACAAATACAAATACAAATACAAATACAAATACAAATACAAATACAAATACAAATACAAATACAAATACAAATACAAATACAAATACAAATACAAATACAAATACAAATACAAATACAAATACAAATACAAATACAAATACAAATACAAATACAAATACAAATACAAATACAAATACAAATACAAATACAAATACAAATACAAATACAAATACAAATACAAATACAAATACAAATACAAATACAAATACAAATACAAATACAAATACAAATACAAATACAAATACAAATACAAATACAAATACAAATACAAATACAAATACAAATACAAATACAAATACAAATACAAATACAAATACAAATACAAATACAAATACAAATACAAATACAAATACAAATACAAATACAAATACAAATACAAATACAAATGCAAATGCAAATACAAATACAAATACAAATACAAATACAAATACAAATACAAATACAAATACAAATGCAAATGCAAATACAAATACAAATACAAATACAAATACAAATACAAATACAAATACAAATACAAATGCAAATACAAATACAAATACAAATACAAATACAAATACATATACAAATACAAATACAAATACAAATACAGATACAAATACAAATAAATTTAACAAAACGCTGTGGCATCGTTTGCATAGAGTAGTTTTTGACAGAAGTTGACTGTTCTTCATTTTTCTACAGTGTCACGGTCGAAATAATCAAAATTAAGTTCAAAACTTGAAGGGAAAGCATTCGTTTTGTATGAAACGAGATGGTAGATAATGCATACTAGTAACTGTTCACGATATACCGAATAGGATAGTGCGTGTAAGTTACAGGTGTTATTGCGAAGTGGGTTTATTCGGGAATGTTTGTTGTGTTGTGCTTGATGCGGAATATTCACTTAAGTTCCGTGAAGAATCATTGATGAACTGGCTGAATTGGCATATGGAATGGTACTATGCGGGTTCTGTATTACTTCTCATGACTGAGTGGTTTGAAACTGACAACAAGGCTAGCTGGATAATGTGTGCGGTTTTGTTCTACGTGTGATTTTGGTGAAAAAGTTGTTTTCTTATTAGTGTAATTGGTCAAGTTTTTCGGTTCAGGTTCTACTGCTGCCCGGGAATGTGCAAAAAGAAGCCAGCGGATCGTCATGAAGCAGATAAGTGGCATTTTTATTCATAGTGTTTTCGAAATGCTTTGTTTTTTGTTTGTTTGTTTTGAAATCTCACTTGGAAGGAATTGAAGAGGGGTCGAAAAAGATCGTTTTTGGGATTGCGTCTTGGGCTTACTAAAGAGCGCTCGAAGCGCCATCAACATCCAGATAGAGGAGCATTGTTATTTAGTAATGTCAGATGAATGAGGTTCCGAAAGTCATAAGAAGTACTCGAAGCAAAGATAATTTCGTAGTTAGCGTCAAATGATATGATTCGTTATGCACGGAGGGGGAATGTAATCGTTAACATTTTGAGTGATATTTGTCGATGATTGACAACTTGAATTCAGGCGCATATGTGAGAGAAAGTCGTCCATGGCAGTCCTATTGAGGAAGTCATATACAAACGTGAACTGTTTTACAATTCAGTTTCACACCGTTTCACTTGCGATGTGCCCGTTCAGGAGGGTCGGGTTCCGAGTCGAAATGTGGCACCAAGGCTTTGCTTTTTTCGATTTTCCTATGTTGCATATAACTTAAAGCTGCGACCCAGATTCTCATGACTTAAGGGGTTATATACCTTTTTGGTCGAGAAAAATGAGGGAAGTTTGAATCTATTTTTAAGCGTATAGCATCATTTTCATTGCATCAAAGGGGTATTTTTCTGAAAGTACAGTTTATCAACGACAAAAAAATACGTTCGATTTTGAGGACTATGGTGCAGTAATGATAGCCAAAATCTTATGCTTCACTTTTTCGATTTTTATAGCTTTTGGGCAGATGTTTTATATAATACGTTCCAATTATGACTGGTTCGGCATTTTGTTAATAAACTTGAGACTATATATTGGTCAATATGGATAACTTCGTTTTTAAATTATTAAGGCTTTGTATGCATGAAACTTTGCCAATTTTTCTATTAAATAGGTAACATTCACATCGAAATGTCGTATCCCCGAGCGTCTGCGTCGGTAGAAGGAAAAATAGCGGTCGTGCGTAATGCTTCGGTGTAAACCGCGTTTCCGGTTCGGGAGAGTTTTGCTCATATGAACGTTTTCGAAATTAAGTGATTTCGCGGAGTTTACCCAGATGCTTGTTCATGTCTCACCGAAGATTTCGTTCGGTCGATAAATATCGTGACTAACGAAAACGCGATGTATACCTTCCAAAGAATCGCGGCCAACGTGTACTCGAGATTAACAAATAGCTGGTTGCTACAAGTGGTAAAGGCTACTTCACGCGCGTCATACGCAGAGGATCGCGGTGTTTGGCAAGAAAGATACTCATGGTTCGTTTCCGTAATAAGCGCGCATCATTTTTATATTCCGTTTTTCAGGTGTGTTTCGCGGGATCGTTTTTTTAGAGCAGACGAAGTGAATACGAGAGACGTCGTTAGTCGATCTGTTATATAGAAAATATCCGGTTGACCGAACCTAGAGAGACTCCGTGTTTATACATTTCAAGTGGCCTATTTTTAGATAGATCAACAACGCGCAATAGCTTCCGGTATAAAGAGGATCACCTTACGAGGAGATATCCGATAGATATCCATTTGAAGTTGTCTCGATTCGGTCAAAGATCCAGTATCCTTGCGTACGATTTATTGTTGCGGTGTTACATTTTCAAACTGAATAAGTTCGAATCGCATTATGAATATCGTGGCGGATGTAATGAACTCAATGGCGCGACACTTGTTGTAAAGAACCCGACGCTCGAAATCAGCGCATCGTTCACCAAAAACGAACCCTGCTGTATACCTTGCCCTTTCTCCAACATCCCAGTGATTTCTCGTGGAAGTGCAGAGGTGTTCTCGGCTTCCACAAAGCGAGTATCACGTCAACATTTTCCTATACAAACTCCTTCTTTGACCTGCATTCGGATGCGGCCGGCGCTGGTATTGCCTGATAAATATATTAAGGTCACCAGTTTTTACACATTGAGGATGCATGTTGGTCCCAAGCATCATCTATTGGTTCTCTGTGTAATTACTGCTGATCTGGCAATAACGGAGTAGCAACCGCGGGCGGTCAATCATGCTCATTCTCATGCTAGTAACTGTTCACGATATACCACAATATGTAGCTCAGATCGACTTGAACTGTCCTACAGTACGGTCGCATTTTACCAACAGCTCGAGGCTAAGTCTTAGACCACCGAGAGATATTGAAATTTTGTTTTTCGCTCTCAACAGGCAATTTTCTTGAAAGACTACCTGTTGAAACGCAAAGTAATAAATTTGTTTTTAACGTTAACGAGTGTTTAGTGAGTAAATTTGGTTTGAGATATTTCTAATTAAATTCTATAGTGAAGTGAAAGTGTAGTGAAGTTTTCCAGTTATGCCTGGAAAAAATTAAAAAGCTCGCTTTGATGCGGCTTCAAGGAAACGTGAGGCATCTCCTCTAAGTGACACTGAAATTTCGACTAACAGGTATGATATTCTTTCTTCCGTTGGGGATCAAGAAATTCAAACTTCTCATACTGAGCATAAAGCCGTTATGAAGAAGGTTAAAGTTCCACCTATTGTGGTATTTGTAGCAAATTTTAAAGCATTTCGATCAGAGCTTTCATCGTTTCTGTCGGATGTAAAAGTTAATTTTCAAACTGGCCGAAATTCGTATTTTCAAATTCGTATTTTGGCCGAATCTCTTGATGGCCATAAACATCTTTTACAGTATTTGACTGAAAAGATGGATAAATTTTATTCTTTTGATGCCAAAAACGAGAGACCGTTTAAGGCGGTTTTGAAAGGTCTTTCAAATGACCAAGCTATTAAGGAAATTAAAGAATGTTTGTCAGAATCACTTGGTTTTGCTTCCAACCAAGTAATTTTGATGAAACGAAAGGCAAATGCCAAAATTAATCAAACTGGAATACACCAGGAAAATTTCTTAGTACATTTTGAACGTACCAAAGTAAATAATTTGAAATGTTTGGAAAAAGCACGTGTTTTATTTAACGTGCGAATAAAGTGGGAAAATTTCAAGAGACATGGAGAAATCCATAATCTTACTCAAGTCAAGTGTTTTGAAAAGCCTGATTTTTGTTGGTAACTAGTGACAAAATTAAGCTTATATTTTTTTTCAAACGACTCCCAGATTATTAGCCTGATCCATGAATTCAATCGGTTCGGTGGATAATAACATTTTTTTTAATAGGGGGGGAATGTTTGTAATGATTTATTTATGTACTAATATCTATTCAGAATTAGTATTGTGTGTTCTGCCACAAATGGTGACATTTCAACACTATTATATATATATATATGTATTTGTACGCTTTTTTATATTATTGAATGTTATTAGCTTTCGCAGTTAAATTAATGTAATTGTAGGGAAATTATTAAACCTACTAGTCAAGGAAAAAAGAAAAGGAATAAAACAAAACTTACTTAACAAAACTTAAAATAAACTTAAAACTATCTTACTGACTATAAAGTGAGCTAATCGTTGCAATTGCGGATTGCAACGATTTTTGTCGGAATTTGTTGATAATTTGGCTTGACATATTTTCTAATGTTTCTACATTAGTGAGCCTATGTAGTTCGTTCGTGCTAAACCAGGGAGGACGCTTCAAAATCATTTTCAAAAGTTTATTCTGAATCCTTTGAAGTGTCTTCTTCCTGGTTGTACAACAACTTGTCCAGATGGGAACTGCGTATAACATTGCTGGCCTAAAAATTTGATTGTAAATTAACAGTTTATTCTTGAGACAAAACCTAGAATTACTGTTGATAAGAGGATATAAACATTTGATATACTTATTGCACTTTGACTGGATATTCTCAATGTGCTCCTTGAAAGTAAGATTCTTATCATAAATTAGCCCTAAGTATTCAACTTGTTCGGACCAATTTAGGACCACACCGTTCATCTTAATAACGTGGTTATGGGTGGGTTTTAGAAATGAAACTCTTGGCTTATGAGGAAAAATAATTAACTGTGTTTTAGTAGCATTAGGGGAAATCTTCCATTTGAAGTATGCTTCCAGTATGAAGAAAATATATCTAAACTTTTTTGTAGCCGACTGCATATAACACGAAGGCTTTTCCCTTTTGCGGAAATGCTTGTATCGTCACAAAACAGAGATTTCTCACAACCTGGTGGTAAATCAGGAAGATCAGAAGTAAAAATGTTATATAAGATTGGGCCCAAGATACTCCCCTGAGGCACACCAGCTCTAACAGGCAATCTATTAGATTTACCATTTAGATAGTTAACCTGAAGAGTGCGGTCAGTTAAATAACTTTGTATCATTTTTGTAAGGTAAAGCGGAAAACTGAAATTTGACATTTTAGCTATTATACCTTTATGCCAAACACTGTCGAATGCCTTTTCTATATCTAGTAGAGCTGCTCCAGTCGAATAGCCTTCAGATTTATTAGTTCGAATCATATTTGTTACTCTAAGTAACTGATGAGTAGTGGAATGCCCATGGCGAAAACAAAACTGCTCATTTGCAAAAATTGAGTTCTCATTAATATGTGTTATCATTCTATTGAGAATTATTCTTTCAAAAAGTTTGCTAATAGAGGAAAGTAAACTAATTGGTCGATAACTTGATGCCTCAGCAGGATTCTTTTCGGGTTTTAAAATTGGAGTGACTTTGGCATTTTTCCATTTCGTAGGAAAATGTGCTAGTGCAAAGCATGTGTTAAAAATTTTTACCAAGAAATTTAAAGAGTTTTCGGGAAGTTTTTTAATAAGGATATAGAAAATCCCATCATCTCCTGGTTTTGCATGTTTTTGAATTTTTTGAGAATAGCTCGCACCTCATTCAAGTTTGTTTCCAATACCTCTTCAGAAAGAAATTCTTGGGTGGTGATCTGATCATACTTTTGGTTTACTTCATTTTCAATAGGACTTACTACGTTCAAATTGGAGTTATGAACGCTCTCAAACTGCTGAGCAAGTTTTTGAGATTTTTGTTCATTCGTAAGAAAAATGCAATCACCATCTTTAAGGACTGGAATGGGCTTCGAAGGTTTCTTAAGAACTTTCGAAAGCTTCCAGAAAGGTTTTGCATAAGGTTTAAGTTGTTCAACTTCTCTCATGAAATTCTCATTTCGCAAGAGAGTGAATCTATGTTTAATTTCCTTTTGTAATTCTTGAAAAATAATTTTCAAAGCAGGATCACGAGATCTTTGGTATTGACGTCTCCGTATGTTCTTCAAACGGATAAGAAGTTGAAGTTCACGGTCAATAATTGGTGCATTAAATTTCACTCGAGCCTTAGGAACTGATAAATTTCGGGCATTGAGTATTAAGCTGTTAAAATTATCTAATGCTCTGTCAATGTCAGCACTATTTTGTAAAATAATATCATCATTTAAATTTTCTTCGATCGTAGAACGATATCTATCCCAATTAGTCTTGTGACAATTTAACACAGATCTAGTGGGACTTAAAATAGTTTCATGGGAATAAGAAAATGTTATGGGAAGATGATCAGAATCAAAGTCAGCATGGGTTAATAAATCACTGCATGAATGACTTTGATTTGTTAGTACCAAATCAATTGTAGATGGATTCCTAATAGAGGAATAACATGTAGAACCATTTGGGAATAAAACTGAATAAAATCCAGCCGAGCAATCATTAAACAATATTTTTTCATTGGAATTGCTTTGAGCATTATTCCAAGATCGATGCTTCGCATTAAAATCACCGATGATTAAAAATTTAGATTTATTTCTTGTGAGTTTTTGCAAATCTCCCTTGAAATAATATTTTCGCTCACCAGTGCATTGAAAAGGCAAATACACTGCGGCTATAAATAAAATGCCAATACTTGTTTCAATTTCAATTTCCAAACTCTCGATAACTTTGGTTTCAAGATGGGGTAAAACACGATGTTTTATTCGACGGTGGATAACTATTGCAACTCCACCACCGGCAACATCAATTATATCAAACCTATGAACTATATAATTTGGGTTCTTTTTTAGTTTAATATTTGGCTTTAAAAGCGTTTCAGTCACAACTGCAATATGCACATCGTGGACTGTTAAAAAATTGAAAAATTCATCCTCTTTCGCTTTTAAAGAACGAGCATTCCAATTTAGAAAATTTACAGCATTATTTAAAATCATTGCTGAATTTCAATTTCATAATAATATTAGTTGTAAATTTTATACTTTCTTGAACAGCCTCGTACATCGAGTTACAGTTCAACAAAACGGACATTAGCTGCAGCATGGATTGTTGTAGGTATTCAATCTTTTCTGGAGTTGGACTACCTAAATCAATACTGGCTGACTTTTCAGCACCAAACACGAATGGTTTGTTACTGTTTGAATTTGAAATATTACCTGTAAGGACACTGGCATATGAACAGCCTGGTGTTGCCTGAAAAGGATTTTTTGTCTGAAATTTGTTATCTGAATTCAAATTATTACCTACAGACACACCTGCTAATGAAAGTGCTGGTGATGCCTGAACAGTATTGAAAGTCTTTTGTATACCCACATTGACAACAGGTTGCTTAGAATTTCTACGTTGTCTGGAAGCAATAATTTTTGACCTTACAGGACAATTAAAGAAATTAGATTTGTGATTTCCCCCACAATTTACACATTTGAAACTATTAGTGGTCTCTTTCACGGGGCAGATATCTTTCGTGTGACCAGTGTCACCACAAATCATACATTTTGCTGCCATATGGCAGTTTCGAGTTCCATGACCTTAGGCAAATGCCAAAATTAATCAAACTGGAATACACCAGGAAAATTACTTACTACATTTTGATCGTACCAAAGTAAATAATTTGAAATGTTTGGAAAAAGCACGTGTTTTATTTAACGTGCGAATAAAGTGGGAAAATTTCAAGAGACATGGAGAAATCCATAATCTTACTCAATGTCGGAATTGTCAAGCCTAAGGTCATGGAACTCGAAACTGCCATATGGCAGCAAAATGTATGATTTGTGGTGACACTGGTCACACGAAAGATATCTGCCCCGTGAAAGAAACCACTAATAGTTTCAAATGTGTAAATTGTGGGGGAAATCACAAATCTAATTGCTTTAATTGTCCTGTAAGGTCAAAAATTATTGCTTCCAGACAACCTAGGAATTCTAAGCAACCTGTTGTCAATGTGGGTATACAAAAGACTTTCAATACTGTTCAGGCATCACCAGCACTTTCATTAGCAGGTGTGTCTGTAGGTAATAATTTAAATTCAGATGACAAATTTCAGACAAAAAATCCTGTTCAAGCAACACCAGGCTGTTCATATGCCAGTGTCCTTACAGGTAATATTTCAAATTCAAACAGTAACAAACCATTCGTGTTTGGTGCTGAAAAGTCAGCCAGTATTGATTTAGGTAGTCCAACTCCAGAAAAGATTGAATACCTACAACAATCCATGCTGCAGCTAATGTCCGTTTTGTTGAACTGTAACTCGATGTACGAGGCTGTTCAAGAAAGTATAAAATTTACAACTAATATTATTATGAAATTGAAATTCAGCAATGATTTTAAATAATGCTGTAAATTTTCTAAATTGGAATGCTCGTTCTTTAAAAGCGAAAGAGGATGAATTTTTCAATTTTTTAACAGTCCACGATGTGCATATTGCAGTTGTGACTGAAACGCTTTTAAAGCCAAATATTAAACTAAAAAAGAACCCAAATTATATAGTTCATAGGTTTGATATAATTGATGTTGCCGGTGGTGGAGTTGCAATAGTTATCCACCGTCGAATAAAACATCGTGTTTTACCCCATCTTGAAACCAAAGTTATCGAGAGTTTGGAAATTGAAATTGATACAAGTATTGGCATTTTATTTATAGCCGCAGTGTATTTGCCTTTTCAATGCACTGGTGAGCGAAAAAAATATTTCAAGGGAGATTTACAAAAACTCACAAGAAATAAATCTAAATTTTTAATCATCGGTGATTTTAATGCGAAACATCGATCTTGGAATAATGCTCAAAGCAATTCCAATGGAAAAATATTGTTTAATGTTTGCTCGGCTGGATTTTATTCAGTTTTATTTCCAAATGGTCCTACATGTTATTCTTCTATTAGGAATCCATCTACAATTGATTTGGTACTAACAAGTCAAAGTCATTCATGCAGTGATTTATTAACTCATGCTGACTTTGATTCTGATCATCTTCCCATTACATTTTCTATTTCCTCCAATTTTAAAATCAAGTTATCGACCAATTAGTTTACTTTCCTCTATTAGCAAACTTTTTGAAAGAATAATTCTCAATAGAATGATAACACATATTAATGAAAATTCAATTTTTGCAAATGAGCAGTTTGGTCTTCGCCATGGGCATTCCACTACTCATCAGTTACTTAGAGTAAGAAATATGATTCGAACTTATAAATCTGAAGGCTATTCGACTGGAGCTGCGCTTCTAGATATAGAAAAGGCATTCGACAGTGTTTGGCATAAAGGTATAAAAGCTAAAATGTCAAATTTCAGTTTTCCGCTTTACCTTACAAAAATGATACAAAGTTATTTAACTGACCGCACTTTTCAGGTTAACTATTTAAATGGTAAATCTAATAGATTGCCTGTTAGAGCTGGTGTGCCTCACGGGAGTATCTTGGGCCCAATCTTATATAACATTTTTACTTCTGATCTTCCTGATTTACCACCAGGTTGTGAGAAATCTCTGTTTTGTGACGATACAAGCATTTCCGCAAAAGGAAAAAGTCTTCGTGTTATATGCAGTCGGCTACAAAAAAGTTTAGATATATTTTCTTCATGCTTGCAGAAATGGAAGATTTCCCCTAATGCTTCGAAAACACAGTTAGTAATTTTTCCTCATAAGCCAAGAGTTTCATTTCTCAAACCCACCCATAACCACGTTATTAAGATGAACGGTGTGGTCTTAAATTGGTCTGATCAAGTTAAATACTTAGGGCTAATTTATGATAAGAATCTTACTTTCAAGGAGCACATTGAAAATATCCAGTCAAAGTGCAATAAGTATATCAAATGTTTATATCCTCTTATCAACAATTTACAAACAAATTTTTAGGCCAGCAATGTTATATGCAGTTCCCATCTGGACAAGTTGTTGTACAACCAGGAAGAAGACACTTCAAAGGATTCGAATAAACTTTTGAAAATGATTTTGAAGCGCCCTCCCTGGTTTAGCACGAACGAGCTACATAGGCTCACTAATGTAGAAACATTAGAAAATATGTTAAGCCAAATTATCAGCAAATTCCGACAAAAATCGTTGCAATCCTCAAATACAACGATTAACTCACTTTATAGTCAGTAAGATAGTTTTAAGTTTCATTTAAGTTTTGTTTTATTCCTTTTTTTTCCTTGACAAGTTGGTTTAATAATTTTCCTACAATTACATTAACTTAACTGCGAAAGCTAATAACATTCAATAATATAAAAAAGCGTACAAATACATATATATATATATATATATATATATATATATATATATATATATATATATATATATATATATATATATATATATATATATATATATATATATATATATATATATATATATATATATATATATATATATATATATATATATATATATATATATATATATATATATATATATAATAGTGTTGAAATGTCACCATTTGTGGCAGAACACACAATACTAATTCTGAATAGATATTAGTACATAAATAAATCATTACAAACATTCCCCCGCTATTTAAAAAAAAAAAATAACTAATGGTAGCAGTGGTCATAAGCTCCTACAAGGGAAAAACTGTTCAGGATTTCAATGCTTGCGGTATTAAAAAGCTACTTTAGTCACTTTTAATTGCCTGATTATTTTTCGTTTAATTCCAAGCAGGACATCTGAGTATAAAAAAGCCAATCCAACGCATTCTGAGCTTGAATGCCACAGGTGATTCTTCATCTTTTCAATTAGATCGTTTTCGGCCGAGCAAATCAGTTAAAAGAAAACAGCATCACAAGCTTATCCGAAACATTCCAATTCAATCCAAGAAATTTGCTGCTCGATCGTAACTCACAAGAATTTCAATTTGTTCTACATGAGATCTATCGACTATGTCTCTTAGAATTTGACCTTCTTAATGAACTTAGATCACTAGCGCTGAAAAGTTTCATATAAAAAAAATATTACTAAAAATGGAATTAAATCCATACGAAAAGTTCCAAACAATAACTTCACGATTATTATATTGTCAATGAAGTCGGATTCTGCTTCACCAATCTGACTGTGACGATTCGCTTCACGCAGTTGCTGGAATAAAGTACGATTTAGGGTACCTGGACCGCGGGTGATTCCGCCCAGCACATTTTTTCGCGCACTCATCTTAAAAAACTTTTTTTTAACTGGCTATGATATGCACATGGAAAATTCAACTAGTCATTTCAATTACAACACTTTGAGGCACCACAAGGTGCCAGTTGCCGATGATTCTTGTTCTCTGGTTATTTCGGCCATTTAAGTACTTTTGCAGTACCCATGCACTACTAACAGCCACCAGCGTTATTGGTGAAATCTGGCACGAGATGACCGGTACTATTTTGTCTTTCCTCCTTTCAACGGCAAGCACCTAGCGTTCTTATGTCTCTGGTACGGTTTTAGAATGAAAATGATGGGCCGAAATGTTCGAATGGTACCTTTTATATCAAGGTTTCGTCAGTTAGTTGAAAAGAAGGAGGCGCATGGAAGAGAAGAGAATGGCAAGAAAAAAAACATTTTTGAAAGCTGCACCGGCCGCTGTCGATAAATGAACACCAAGAAAAATGTGCTTATTTGTAAAAGAGAAAATTCAACTAGCCACTCGAATTACAACACTTTGAGGCACCAAAAGATGCCAGTTGCCGATGATTCTTGTTCTCTGGTTATTCCGGGCAGAATTCCAACTATTTTAGTATTTTTGCAGTAACCATGTACTACTAACAGCCGCCAGCCATACGGGTGAAACCGGTACGACATGACCGGTACTATTCTACATTTCCTCCTTTTCACCGGCTAGCACCTAGCATTCGTATGTTCGCTAGCAAAATAGAAGAATAGGGAATGGTGAGGAAAGTAAAAAAGCATCGAAAACAGAAAGAACCTCTAGTAAAACAACAACAAATCTTTTACAAAGTCAGATCGGTTGTATCCGTTAGTGTCGGCTGTGCTTGGGAAGAGAGGAAGTGATTGGCTGCTCGGTATGATTTAGACAATCGATGTTATTCACCAATTTTTCAATAGTGTATCTCAAACAATAGGTTATTTTTGTTACATAAATTTAACCGTGAAAGAATTTCTGATCGATTGATGCCAAAACCTCGATAACCTGATTATAAGTGACTGAAATATAGGCGCTCAAAACCTGACCACTTTTTCCTAGTTTTCTCTGGTTGAATTACTAGATTTTCAAATTCGGGTACCTAACTTCCCGATAGACGTAGTCCTACGTCAAAAAATAGATTCTCATAGTAAGTGCTATTTTTTATCTCTCTTTGCAGTTTTTTGCCTTTGTTTCTTAAAATGGTTGTATATCTTGCGTCGAAAGAAATAGTTCTTAATTATGAAGGCATATTTTTAGGGACATTGGTATATTACGTAACGCGGAATTTGGCAATTTTGAATAACTTCCAGCCCCACACAGTTTTGCATGGAGGCCATGCGCAGTGGAACGCTTCACTGAATAACCCCCCGCCCTCTTCGGAATGCACTACGTAATATATGAATGATCTCTTATATTCGTTCGAGGGTTTATAGGTGCCATTCAGTGATCATACCGTGACTGCGGGTAATTCCGCGCAATACATTTTTCCGCGGAATCATCTGGATATTACCCCTTAATATCCACCAAAAAAAATCTGTTTCCTGTAATTTTTTTATTGGCTTAAATCATGCTAAAACTATCTCAGAACATTTGCTTGACGAAGTAAATAAATAAACAAATAAACAAATAAACAATTTCAGAATCAAAATCTGTACTGATCCTAACTCAAAATTCGTTCAAATCAATTTTAACCGAACAACTTTTATGCTCCAAAATAGCATTTATCGTTTATTTTGACGATGTTTTTTTTTTAATTTCGAGGCTTTGTAAACTAGCAGAAGTCACTTATGATCGATATTGTGTTTCAAATTTGAAATATAGAGGCCGCTGCAGCAAGTTTCGACCGTTACAGCGTCTCTACAGCACGTGCTTACTCACAATTTCCTTTTGATTAGTGGAATAGCCGTTCTCTTTGTGTACGTTCTTTGTTTGAGTTTTTCTATACTTTTTAGCTGTGAGTTATATTCAAAAGCACTTGGGTATGAGTGAAAAGTTAGAGTTTTGCGTGGGATCGGACGTCAACCGCGTCAAAGTCGCTGAGCATCGCATGTCTGATATCGCGAAAGAGGCTTGGCGCAGCCTCACATCAGATAAAAAGAGAAAGAAAAAGATAATAAAGCCCGGGAAGGACAGCTTAACGTCGCAGGGATAGCTGACTGAAGGTAAAAAAGTTATTAGGGGCTTTATTATTGGGATTACGAGATTTATAGCACTTTGAAACTTCAAACGCGTTTTTCTCAAAACCATGTTTTCAAAATCGGCGAGCAGTAGAACTTAAAAGGTTTACATCGATTGACTTGAAATTTTAACTGTAGCTTCTTCATTAGACTATCTAGTACACGGGTCATTCCATGTCAAGTGTCCGAGGAAATGCATCGACCGTCTCCGATTTCGACCAAAATTTGTGAGTCGATGTATTTCAAGCCGGAACTTATAAGTACAAAGTGTTGTACCGTTTAGTGGACCCCTCGGCCAATGGGACTGCCTCCACTTTTTGCGAATTTAGCAAAACAACTTTTTTATTTTGTGAATATATCGGGACCCTGAAGAGCTACAGGTGATATTGACATATCATTTTGAAGGGTTTTAGATGTAGAATCGAACTACGCACTATGGGGCAGAACCCAGAAAAGTCACGACAAAACTAAAAAAAATGAAATTCAGTTTTCATGCCTCATTTTATTTTCTACTTGCAGTAGACATGTTATCGACAGGAAATCATGATTTTTTCACTTTGAAGAATAATTTAGAAAATGTGCTATAATATTATAAAAGTGAGGATTTACAAGGCTTGTAAAATGGAAGAAAAAAATTTCACAGATATTTTCCAGTAGGGCATACAAATACATAGAAATTAATTAGCTAACTCATATGATCCTCATAGAACAGAGTATAACCTAATAGGTAATGTGATATTGAGACAGTTTTGTTGAAAATAGGTTCGTAAGAGGCATAGTGTGTAAAACAAGTTTTTTTTTGTAAGTTTTCCTCATTTTCGGCAATATGAAAAACATAAAGTTCTACGTTGTTCTGCTACGACACTATTATTGTACTAAAACACAAGGTATTGGCTAGTACTAAACCGAAAATCAGCTGCTACTAGTTGCGACTTACCGAGTAGTTCGAGTTTTCGGAACGATTGTTTTCATGTCAATTCATGCAAAAAATCGTCAATCAGCAGTGTCCGTATCAATGTTTTTCCTACAAAACGCTTTGCTGAATGCCGACCATGATTGTGTTCGGGGGCCTTTCGAAACTGACGTCCAGTAGTATTAAGACCCCTCGGAAATAATTATTAGTATTAGGAAACAATTTGTTATTGGGTGAACAGTGTTTTAAACAAAAGTAAGCGTTTAGTATTCATGTTAAATAGTATAAAATTAAACAAGAGGAGCTCTTAGAAAGAGAACATGACCAATTAATCTTTAATTGAACAATATTCCTGTTTGAAACATTTTATCACAAACAATAACATTAAAACTATATTTTAGATTCTACCTCAAATATGATGACACATAATAGGTTGACAAATACAAAAGCAACTACAAACCTTCAATAATTCATTTCATGAAGACTCGAAAGTTCGAATATATCTGGAATTGCAACATATGTACTTAAGTCCCAGTTA
The DNA here is from genome assembly GCF_029784165.1 of Wyeomyia smithii. Taxonomy (NCBI): domain Eukaryota; kingdom Metazoa; phylum Arthropoda; class Insecta; order Diptera; family Culicidae; genus Wyeomyia; species Wyeomyia smithii. The sequence continues at coordinate 100,403,713 of NC_073694.1, forward strand.
TAATTCATTACTGAAATTTTGGATTTATGAATAATGAAAATAATTTTATCTCGTTAACGGCCAGTCCTACAGTTGTAATATGTTCGACAACTTTATGTCAATTGATGATATAAACAACTTTTCCGAAGAAACAAAATGGCTAGCACCATTTATTCAGAAGATAGATGTCAGCGCCATCTGTAGAAAAAAAATAAAGCTACCTGAATACATTTTTTAATAAGATGTTTTTATGGTGAACAACATTGCCGAAGATATGAACACTGTGGAAACAACTGTTAGGGAGTTATGAGGTTTTGTCGCGCCAACGGACCAATTTGCCCCACTGTGCTACGTGATTAATTTTTTTCTGCAGTGTTGCCAACATTGCATTTTTTCGATTCAAAACTTAATTTGCAATTTCCTCAAAATACCCCCCCTTCGATTTTGATTTTGACCACGCCAATGTGTTTAGCAGCCGATTTTATATAGGAATCACTTATCAGCAAAAAACAAAATGTAGCGTTTCAGAGATACAGCATTTTCAAAATTGCAAGATTTTGGATTTTGTCTACGCACAAAAGCGCTTATACATAAACAGCTACTATCCTTATGGTATCCTAGCAGTCGTTTGTGTAATCGAAAAGTTGTTCCTTAGAGGAGCATCCGTTAATGATGTAACGCAAAAAATCCCGTTCTAGAATCATTTTCACGAAAAGTTACAGGAGAGTTTTGGTTACACTTTTCACATGAATCTTCATTTTATTGGTTTATCACATTGTAGAAATTATCCTTCCTCAATTTAAACCCGTTTTCTAACAGGCGAATGGTCATGTTTTTTCCTGATTTAAGGGTTGATATGATTTCAAAATTGTAAACAATGTGTCTCACGGGTGCAGTCATTTCATTCTTGAAGATGGTGTGTTTAATTGGATTGTATTTAAAACGAATTTGTGTCGCTGGAAAACGGTATTGGTTATCACAGCAGCTTACGCGATGAGGTTTACTAGCTACTAAGAGAGCATGCATAAATGCAGACCTCTATAGATAATTTCGTAGAATTATAACAAACTCCACACCACGCCCCTCCACCCACACCTCACCACAATGACTTTTGGAGTAGAATACTTCTCTCAGGAAGTTCGGCTACATAGGGATGTGAAATGAAAATCTAAAACCGGAAAAAGTGAAAAATATGTCCAATTTCAAATGCTAATAAATCGGTTAGTATTCGATGGATTTCCTTCGTTCTTGTAGCAATAGATTGGAAAATCTTCTAAGATTCTTCCCAAAAAAAGATAATTTTAATTTTATTATTCACACTATTGTACTATTGAAAATAGTCAAGCCTTGTCAAAACGAAAAGTTCGACCTCTGATTGGTCGTTATATGATTGCTTCCTAAGCACGGTCGACAGAATCATATACTTTGCAATTGAAAACATGCTATTTGGCCTATAGGCTCTTATATAGGTTTTAGCCGAAGCCGCTCATAATAGTTCTAGACAGCGACAACAGCACTCGTCCTTCCTTAGCAGCAGCACTAGCCCTGTGGTTAGTCACCACGTCTCAGGAGCAGCGCGGTTCTTCTCAGTGTGTGTCGCCAGACTGCCATTATTCCCCCACTTTTGGCGCAACATAAAGATTGCCATCAGGAAATCCAACTTTGAACATCAAAATGCCTTTTTCAAGGCAAATAAACAAGTCATTGAAAGTTCATAATTTTTGACAACGCCAGCAAGCATTATGTGTTGGATCCTAGCAATTTAAATTTGTCGCACCCGTCTAATTTACTGAATGTGAAATAGCTTTCACCCCTCTGCAGTTAGACCGCATTCACGAAGACAGTTAGTTCGACTATGCAGAGCTAATATGAAGTCGATTCAATCAATCAGCATGAATAGAATTTTGTTGTCTTCCAGCTGCCAAGCTGCAACATGATGCAACACGCAACAGCGAGCAAACGAAATCGCTTGATGTTACAAACCGCAATAAGATACGGGTTAAAGCCGTTGCGTGTGTGAAGGCACCATCGGTGTTTATTCGCTGGATACAAAAATCAAATGCGAATTGTGTAATAATTCGTCTAAAGAACATTAGGAAATGTTAAAACTGAACAGAAAGGCGTGGCCTATTTCGTAGCACCCTTCGGCTATTAAAGAGTGTTTTTGAGAAAATTAGCTATATTCATTAGTCGGAAGGTGAGCTGGATGGACCGTCCACAATGTTGATAGCAGTAGCAGCAGATATCAGCACTCAGCAGTAACAGACAATAGCAACGGGTTGCGCATGTGGCTGCCTTCAAATTAAACAAATCACTTGTCCTGTGGTTGGTCACCACGTCTCAGGCCTCTGCCAGGCTGAACGTCAACGCGAGCGATCGGGCGAGATTTTTGCCGCACATCAGCCGGCACTTCCTCTAATGGAAAAGTTGGATCATTTTGTTCAGAAGAATATTACTGTCGGTAATATTACAGAGATGCGATTGCATTATCCGATATGGAATTGAACAATTGTTCTTTTGAGGACAAATAAAACACTTAATTTGGAGAGTTAATAGCTTTGGGTACAAGTAGCAGTATGGTAACAGCCTCAACGGTAGGTGCAGCCGGTAATTCCCTGAGGTCGATGTTATAAGTAAGTAAATGGAAGCTGCACGGCGAAACAGTTCGGCTGTGCTTAGACGCGCGTTATTCTTCGTTGTTGATATTATTCCCCACATGAAACGACGCGCTTTCGTACGATAGCGGCGGTATTAGCGGTAGGTGCATTTGCCAACTTCAGTAATGCTGTGTCTAATTTTCAATGTGAAAACACCTTTCTATTGTGTTGGCCGTGCGCATTAGGCCTCTGCCAGGCTAAACGCGAAAAGCGGCGCGAATCGATTTGCCCGTCCGTAGGTAAATGTACAGCCGTAAGTAGAGCTGTGTAAAAGAATTCTACTTCAACCTTGCGGTCGTGGCTTTGCACACAACCCTCCTGTGATTTTTGCAAACTTTATTACTAAAAACATACATTGTATCATAAATGAATAAGACAAGACAAAAAATAAAAAATGACCATAAACAAACGAAGCCGTAAAAAAAACAATTAGAATAAATCCAAATTTTTCAATTTCATATTTGCTACGTAGCTTGGCTTGACCCCCTAGCCTCCCACTCGTCAAATTTCGTCACAAAACTGCTAGTCGATGCATGTTCGAGTCCCGGCTCGGGAGAAGACTGTTATTATCAGTAGGAATCAGTGGCTGCGAAGCCTGTGTCAAATAAACAAAACAGAAAAATCCACATCTGCTCTAATCCTGGGTAAGAAGAGGAATAAGAAGAAGAACATAGGCGGATAAATGTTATGATAGAGTTACTTACTCTATGCCGTGCTATGATATGAGCAAATTCAGATATTCGGTTATGATGAAATATTTTGGATGCGTTCGGAGATTTGTTTGAACATGTGGTCTTGAATGTAAATATGCAAAATTATGAAATGAAATCTGAAATCAGCATTTTTTTCACGCTATTAACAATGTCACAAGTTGGTTTCAAAATTCGAATCATGGACAAAAGTCTACATTTAACAAAAAACCTAAATTAATCCACCTAGCGGTCAGACTCAGCCTTTCTCATTCAAACTTATTATTTGTAAAAATAGATTTACATGAATGCTTAAATCCAATAAATGTTTATCCACTCTTTGGGTTCTAAAATATTGATGTTGTAATTAAAGTATAAAATATGAAATTTGACGTAATGTTAGTACTTAAGAAATAGCGAAATAAAAGCAATGACTCTTAATTTCGAACAATTTAATCACAAGCGATGCCGGGAACGTTCAGATAGTACGATACCACATTTAAATCATGTTGAGGCCATATATATTGATCGAAGCAGGTAAAGTGTTGAATAGTCTTTGAATTTCTGTTCTTTCTAAAACTTTTAAACAGCATATCAAATTGTTATGAAGTTTGTTATTTGTAAGTTTGAGAGATGACTCATTTGTATGACACTAGTTATGTTCAAATAAGTCGTGTAGTACTTGAGATAATAGACTTTCGTTGTTTTACAAATTAAAACATAACGCTTGCTTAAGCTTGATTACAATCAAATGAAGAGGTAACGTATGGGGCAGCCGAACTTTGAAACCACGTGTTCAATCATAATTCATCAGTTAACCCTTAACTTGCCCGTTCATCTGATATCAATATTGTTCAAATCGGTTGTGTAGTTTCTAAGATAATGAAGTTTCGTGATTTTCACATTTCGATACATTACAGACGAAGTTACAGTCCGATTACTGCAAAATTCAATAGGGAGTTATGAGGTAGGTAGACCTTTCATTTGACACTAATTCTGTGGAAATCGGGTCAACCATCTCTGAGAAATATGAGTGAGTCCAAGTAAGTTGTCTTGGAATATGTTTCTTTTCATAGCTGGATTTCACATTTTTAAACATAACAGGCAAAGTAATAATCCGTTTGAAAAAAAAATCATTAGGGTCTTATGGGGCAACAAGACCTTTCATATGACACTAATTTTTTAAAAATCGGGCCAGCCATCTCTGAGAAACATGAGTGAGATTAAATAGTCTCCAGAACACGTTTCTTTCCATAACTCCTGAACCACATGTTCAATCTTCATAAAGCTCAAAAGTTAAGGGTTTTTATGGTAGCCCGTTCATTTGAAACTAATTTTAATCAAATCAGATGTGTGGTTTCTGAGATATTGATGTTTCGTGATTTTTACACTTTGATACATAACCTCTAAACTAGAAATCAGATTACAATAAAATTCAATAGGGTCTTATAGGGTAACTAGACCTTTCATTTGCAATTAATTTCATTGAAATCTGTTCGGTCAGACCATCTCTGTGAATAGTGAGTGCGAAAAAAGGTGCACATACACACGTACACACCCACACACAAACATATACACCTATACATGCTTATATGCAGAAAATGCTCGATTCGTCTAACTGAGTCGAGTAGTATATGACATTCGGCCATTTGGACTTTTCTACCTTTTAATTAGCCAGTGATCGTTAGGAGGAAGTCAATATGTTAACTTTCATTATGTGATTCCACATTTCCATGAACAACGGACAAAGTTACAATCCGATTGCAATGAAATTCAATAGCAACCTATGGGGCAACTAGACCTTTCATTTGACACTAATTTTGTGAAAATCGGTTCAGCCATCTCTGAGAAAAATGAGTGAGTTTAAACAACCTCAGGATAACTTTTCTTTACATAACTTTTGAACCATATGTTCAATCATTACGAAATTCAAAAGTTAAGGGTTCTGGAGACAGCCCGATCATTTAAAACCAATTTTATTAAAATCGGTTGTGTGGTTTCTGAGATATTGATGTTTCGTGATTTTTACATTTTGATACATAACCTCTAAACTAAAAATCCGATTACAATGAAATTCAATAGCAACCTATGGCGCAACTAGACCTTTCATTTGCAATTAATTTTATGAAAATCGGTCCAGCCATCTCTAAGAAAAGTGAGTGAGAAAAAAAGTTGCACATACATACACACACACACACACACACACACACATACACACATACATACATACATACAGAAAATGCTCAGTTCGTCGAAAGAAGTCGAGTGGTATATGACATTCGGCCATTGGGACCACTTTCATACCTTTGGTTTTTCCAGTGATTGCTATACCTTTCTAGGAGAAAGGCAAAACAGTTTGAATTTAAATACGAATAGTGTAGCCAAAACTCTCCTGTAATCTTTCGTGAAAATGATTCTAGAGCGGGATTTTTTGCATTACATCATTAAAGGATGCTCCTTTAAGGTACATCTCTTCAATTACTCAAACGCCTGCTAGGATACCATTAAGATTGCAGCAATTTATGTAAAAGCGTTTTCGTGCGTAGACAAAATCCAAAATCTTGCAATTTTGAAAATGCTGTATCTCTGGAACGCTACATTTTGTTTCCTATGTAAAATCGTCTGCTAAACACATTGGCGTGGTCAAAACCAAAATCGAAGGAGGGGTATTTTGAGGAAATTGCAAATTAAGTTTTGAATCGAAAAAAATGCAATGTTGGCAACACTGCAGAAAAAAATTAAACACGTAGTTCGATTCTACATCTAAAACCCTTCAAAATGATATGTCAATATCACCTGTAGCTCTTCAGGGCCCCGATATATTCACAAAATAAAAAATGTGTTTTGCTAAATCCGCAGAAAATCGAGGCAGTCCCATTGGCCGAGGGGTCCACCAATCGGTACAGCACTTTGTACTTATAAGTTCCGGCTCGAAATACATCGACTCACAAATTTTGGTCGAAATCAGAGATGGTCGATGCATTTCCTCGGACACTTGACATGGAATGACCCACACACGATTTTAGCGATTGATTAACAACAACAAAAGTTGTAAAACATTAAATTCGATTTTTTTTGTCGAAAAAGATTTTTTTCCAAGAAATATAATTGTATGTACTTCACTTATGTAGATAATGAAAACAAACTCGTTTCGGTTATAGGTGGAATTGGGTACGACTTCTACTGCTCGCCGTGGGAGAACCTTTAAAAAAGTGGTTCACGGCAATCGCTGCACAGCCGCCATTTTGTAAAAAAATAGCAATTTTCTGCAAAAGTTGCTTAATCCAATAATATATTATTTATATACCTTACATCTCAAATATCCTTTGAAAAAAATAATGAAAATAGCTTTGTTTTTTAAGCATTTGGTGGATAGGGTAACGACCCCATAATTCGCCCACTTTATTTGAGTACCCAAAATTCGCCCACCTATTTTTTTTCTTTGTTCGCAATATAGTGTCAATTCTTAGAACCGTGTTTAAACATAAAAAAGAAACAGCTGAGATTGAAAATAAATTATTATTTGGCATAATTCAATGACAAACCCCGTAAACAATTCGTTGATTAGTGGGTGGGCGAATTATGGGGTCAGGGCGAATTATAGGTCCCTTACCCTATTACCCCTTAAAAAACTGTTTTTCAATAGTAAATTTTACTATGACATACCTAATTTCTGTACTATCATAGCAGGCACATGATAAAGCTCACAAGCTACGAACAAATGCTTTCTGGGCTTTATTACCTCCTTGTTCCTTTTTGCCTTTCTCCTAGAAAGGTATAGCAATCACTGGAAAAACCAAAGGTATAAAAGTGGTCCCAATGGCCGAATGTCATATACCACTCGACCCCTTTCGACGAGCTGAGCATTTTCTGTATGTATGTATGTATGTATGTGTGTGTGTGTATGTGTGTGTGTGTGTGTGTGTGTGTATGTGCAACTTTTTTTTCTCACTCACTTTTCTCAGAGATGGCTGAACCGATTTTCATAAAATTAATTGCAAATGAAAGGTCTAGTTGCGCCATTGGTTGCTATTGAATTTTATTGTAGTCGGATTTTTAGTTTAGAGGTTATGTATCAAAATGTAAAAATCATGAAACCTCAATATCTCAGAAACCACATAACAGAATTAAATAAAACTGGTTTCAAATGATCGGGCTGTCTTCAGAACCCTTAACTTTCAAATTTCGTTATGATTGAACTTATGGTTCAAAAGTTATGTAAAGAAAAGTTGTCCTGAGGTTGTTTAAACTCACTCATTTTTCTCAGAGATGGCTGAACCGATTTTCACAAAATTAGTGTCAAATGAAAGGTCTAGTTTCCCCATAGGTTGCTATTGAATTTCATTGTAATCGGATTGTAACTTTGTCCGTTGTTCATAAAAATGTGAAATCACATAATGAAAGAAAACATATTGACTTTCTCCAAACGATCACTGGCTAATTAGAAGGTAGAAAAGTCCAAATGGCCGAATGTCATCTACTACTCGACTCAGTTCGACGAATCGAGCATTTTCTGCATATATGCATGTATAGGTGTATATGTTTGTGTATGGGTGTGTACGTGTGTATGTGCACCTTTTTGCCTTTCTCCTATAGAGGTATAGCAATCACTGAAAAAACTAAAGGTATAAAAGTGCTCCAAAGGGCCAAATGTCGTATATCACTCGACTCAGTTCGACGAGCTGAGCATTTTCTGTATGTGTGTGTGTATGTGTGTGTAACGCTCTCCCAATCTCACTCGATTTTCTCAGAGATGGCTGGACCAGTTTCAATGAAATTAATTGCAAATGAAAGGTCTATTTGCCCCATAAGACCCTATTGAATTTTATTGTAATCGGATTTCTAGTTTAGAGGTTATGTATCAAAATGTAAAAATCACGAAACATCAATATCTCAAAAACTACGCAACCGATTTGAACAAGATTGATTTCAAATGAACGGGCTACCTAAAAAACCTTTAACTTTTGAATTTCGTTAAGATTGAACATGTGGTTCAAAAGTTATGGAAAGAAACGTGTTCTCGAGACTATTTAATCTCACTCATGTTTCTCAGAGATGGCTGGACCGATTTTCATAGAATCAGTGTCAAATGTAAGGTCTAGTTGCCCCATAAGACCCTATTGATTTTTTTGCAATCGGACGGAGGCAAAGTAATAGCCTGTTATGTTTCAAAATGAGAAATCCAGCTATGGAAAGTAAAATATTTACAAGACTACTTAAACACACTCTCTTTTCTCAGAGATGGCTGAAACGATTTTCACTAAATTAGTGTCAAATGAGAGGTCCAGCTACCTCATAACACCCTATTGAATTTAATTGTAATCGGACTGTAACTTCGTCTGTAATATATCGAAATGTGAAAATCACTAAACTTCATTATCTCAGAAACTACACAACCGATTTGAACAATTTTGATATCAGTTGAACGGGCTAGGTTAGGGTTAACTGATGAATTATTATTGAACAAGTGGTTTCATAATTCGACTGCTCTTTACGTTCCCATTTTATTCAATTATAATCGAACTTAAGCAACCGTTATATATTAAATTGTTAAAACAGCGAGTTTATTATCTCAAAGATTACACGACTTATTCAACATAACTAGCGTCATATGAATGAATTATCTCTTAAACTTATAAACAACTAACTTCATAACAACTTGATATGTGGTTCAAAAGTAATGGAAAGAAAAGAAATTCAAAGACTATTTAAAACTATACCTGCTTTGATCAATAAACGTGGATTCAACATAATTTAAATGCGGTTTCGTACTATTTGAACGTTCCAGGTATCGCTCGTGATGAAATTGTTCGAAATTAAAAGTCATTTCTTTTATTTCGCTATTTCTTAAGCACTAACATTACGTCGAATTTCATATTTTATACTTCAATTACAACATCAATATTTCAGAACCCAAAGAGTGAATATACCTTTATTGGATTCAAGCAATCATGTAAACCTATTTTTACAAATAATAAGTTTGAATGAGAAAGGCTGAGTCTGACCGCTAGCTGGATTTATTTAGGTTTTTATCTGATGTAAGGCTGCGCTTAGCCTCTTCCGCGATATCAGACATGCGATGTTCAGCGACTTTGACGTGGTGGCGTCCGATTCCACGCAAAACTCACACTTGTCACTCATATTCAAGCTTTTGAATATAACTCACAGTTAAAAAGTATAGAAAAACTCAAACAAAGAACGTACACAACGAGGACGGCTGATCCACTAATCAAAGGAAAACTGTGAGTAAACACGTGCTGTAGTGAAGCCGTAACGGTCGAAACTTGATGCAGCGACCTCTATACTTCAAATTTGAAACACAATATCGATCATAGGTAACTTCTGCTGGTTTACGAAGCCTCGAAATTGAAATAGTAGGAGGGTGGTATTCAAGACACGACCGCATGACGTTGACTACCGTATTCTTATATTTCATTAAAACAAATAGTAGAGGGAATTGCAACGCTTCTATTACAAAACTTCGAGGCACCAAAAGGTGCCAGTTACCGATAATTCTTGTTTACTGGTTTGTCCGTTCAGAATTCCAGACATTTCAGTATTTTTCAGTAGCCATGTACTACTAACAGCCACCAGCATTACGGGTGAAATCGGCAAGAGATGACCGGTACTATTTGTCTTTCCTCCTTTCAGTTGCTAACACCTAGCGTCCGTATGTCACCGGTACGGTTTAGTAATGAAACTGATGGGTTTTGATTGATTGATTTCTTTTGAAGGGACTTTAACCCCAAACGGCCATTCGTCCCTCTGCTTTGCTTGAGGAGAAACAGTCTCTTATATAGCCCAAAGACATACGTTGGATGATGGTGGCTTCTCAAACCTGGCGGTGCCGGTGGCGATGCCACACGCAGTGATGCCACATTTTCATCTGTATTTTGGAGCTCAAAAAATCTTATTACCTTGGTAAAATTTGAAAAAATCTGTAAAATAAAATCTGCATATGTACTGGACATATCCTTCTCGAAAAAAATGCAATATAGCTTGTTTAACATTTTTTCCGTGATTCATTCATGCACACGTATATGCGTAGCATATGAATATAATAAAACCTCCGACACGCTCCACCGCATTTGAGTTAATTTATGTTTTTCAACTATATAAAGAAGTTTAATTTACGACCTCATGAAAAAAATCTGTATAAATCTGTATTATTTCCAGAAAATCTGTAATCTGTATATGCAGATATCTGTATGAAAAATACGCTAAAAATCTGCATAAATGCAGATAAATCTGTATATGTGGCATCACTGGTCACACGCGCTATAAACATGCACACACGCGCTACAGACATGCATACACGCCATAAACATACACACACGCTATATAGCAAGCCACACACCTCATATATTAGGGACACAAGCTACAGATATCCACACACGTTATGTGCACACACCCGTGGTCCCCGTGGCTCTGTGGTTAGCGATGTCGGTCGGCTAGCTCTTCCACACGGTTGTGATACCGGGTTCGATTTCCGATCGAGTCAAGGAACTTTTCCAGCTGGAAATTATCTCGAGTCAGCACTGGGGCACGGTGTATCGTTGTACTTATCCTACACATGCAAAATGTGCCAAAAACAATATCGATAACGAATTCTCTCAACTATAATCTAGATGATCGAGACCGCTATCAGCCCCAAGGCTAAGCGTGCGATATTGTTATGTGCACACACCCTATATATACATACGCTGGATGATGTTGGCATCGCAAACCACCTGGCGGTGCGAGTCTCTTTCAGTTTCGGGTTGTATTCACCCAACGATATCTGAATCGGATTACCGCTGGTGGGGTCCAACTCAGATCGAAGGGAAGCCGAACTGAAAGAGGTAAGAACTGCAGCTAACCACCGCCGCTGTTGCCCGCTGCTGTTCCACTTCGCCTACTGCCATCGGTATTGATTTCCGCTGCTGCTGCCTGCTGCTAGTAAACTTATTTGCTTGAGGATAAATAGTCTCTTATATAGCCCAAAGACATACGCTGGATGATGGTGGCTTCTCAAACCACCTGGCGGTGCCGGTGCCGGTGGCGGTGCCGGTGGCGGCGGCGGTGGTGGTTCCGGTGGAGGTGGCGGTGCCACACGCGCTATAAACATGCATACACGCGCTACAGACATGCATACACGCCATAAACATACACACACGCTATATAGCAAGCCACACACGTTATCCACACACCTTATATATTAGGGACACACGCTGCAGATATTCACAAGCTACAGATATTCACACTCTAAATATGCATACGCTAGATAATGGTGGCATCTTTTGCCATCGGTGTTGATGTCCGCTGCTACTGCCTGCTGCTAGTAAACTGAACTGATGGGGTGAAATGTTCGAACGGTACCTTTATACCAAGGCTTCGTCAGTTAGTTAGGAAGAAGGAGGGGCTAAGTAGCTAATGAAATGATAAGGAACGTAAATAAGCATCGGAAACAGAAAGTGACAACAACAATAACAACAAAGTCATCGATTGTATCCGTTAGTGTCGACTGTGCTTGGGAAGAGAGGTAGTGATTGGCTGCGCGGTATGACTTAGACAATCGATATTATTTACCAATTTTTCAATAGTGTATCTCAAACAATAGTTTTTTTTTGTTACATAAATTAAACCGTAAAAGAATTTCTGATCGATTGATGCTAAAATATATATGCTATATGCTATAAATGACTGAAACCCTGACCACTTTTCCCTGGTTGAATTACTAGATTTTCAAATTCAGGTGCCTTACTTCGATATAGACGTTAGTCAACGTCAAAAAAAAACAAGCAACGTTAAAATAAACGATAGATGTTATTTTGGAGCATAAAAATTGATTTATACAGAATGGCACCTAGAAACTCTCGAACGAATAGAAGAGGTCATTCATATATTACGTAATGCACTTCGAAGAGGGCAGGGGGTTATTCAGTGAAGCGTTCCACTGCGCGTGGCCTCCATGCAAAAATGCGTGGGGCTGGAAATTATTCAAAATATCCAAATTCCACGTTACGTAATATATCAATGTCCCTAATGATATGCTCTTAAAATTAAGAACTATTTAGACGCAAGATTGTATCGCCGTTCGATAACTGCTGACTTTTAACTGCAACGCTTTTTAACTGCAAGACCGATAGCTGCAACAACTTTGCAGTTATCGGACCGCAATCCGTCAAATCTGATGTCAAAGTCATATTTGACATTGAAGTGACAGATCTCGCAGGGGGATTCTAAATGCATTCGAAAATGAAAATTGTTGGATCTCTGTAAACATTTCATTTTCTTCCGATTTCGTTTACTTGTTGTCTCTTCATTCTAGATGGGAGATTATAGATCTCCCCTATTAATCAATGAAGCAAAATCACCATGTTATGTGGTTCACTTTCCGTAATTATTATAAGGGTTTTCTCTTATAATACTATCCCTTGTGCATTGTTTGGCTAGCTTTCACTACTCAGTGTGGCAGTGATTAGTAGATCACAAACAATATTTTGTGACCATGCGTTTAATAGACCATTTTACTAACCGACAGGTGTCACGGATCCTGCTGACATTGATGTTGCTTTTACTTGTGCTATGTCAGCGGTTCCGAACTTTCTTTCAAAATTTCATTCATGAATTGAGTTCAGAAACGTCTCGTAAAATAGTTTATTGTAGTGTTGAACTTTATTTTCGCCTGCATATTGGTTATGTAAAGAAGTTATTAAAACGCAATAAATTATGATGCGGGAATATGAATATCAAATTGATTAATCGAAAAGCTTGCCTATTTTAGTTTGCTGCTATTTTTTGCCACTATTCCATTAGAAAATACATTTCGACATCATTGAAAACAACAATGGTAGTGACGGACCCTCCTCTAAATTTTGGCATGTGTCAAGTTTTGCAGTTATCGAACGGCATTCGATAACTGCAATGTAAACATGTTGCAGTTATCGAACGACGACTGTACAACCATTTTAAGAAACAAAGGAAAAGAACTGCAAAAAGAGATAAGAAATAGAACTTACTATGAGAATCTATTTTCTGACGTAGGACTACGTCTATCTGGAAGTTAGGTACCCGAATTTGAAAATCTAGTAATTCAACCAGGGAAAACTAGGGAAAAATGGTCAGGTTTTGAGTGCCTATATTTCAGTCATGTATAATCAGGTTATCGAGGTTTTGGCATCAATCGATCAGAAATTCTTTTACGGTTAAATTTATGTAACAAAAATAACCTATTGTTTAAGATACACTGCTGACAAATTGGTAAATCACATCGATTGTCTAAATCATACCGAGCAGCCAATCACTACCTTTCTTCCCAAGCACAGCCGACACTAACGGATACAAACGATCTGACTTTACAAACGATTTGTTGTTGTTGTTTTACTAGAGGTTCTTTCTGTTTCCGATGCTTTTTTACTTACCTTACCATTCCCTATTCTTTTATTTTTATAGCGTAGCGTAAGCACGGTATATTTCGTAGATTGAAGACTGGTGACTAACGTTTCCACTCGGATTGTATGAGGTATAATGTTTGGGAGTAACATTTAAACCAATTTGCGATGGAGTAGGCCCGATAGTCATCTTTGCTGGCCACGCCCATCTCTACCATAGCTTGGGGATATTGGAACGCATATTTCGCCCCATCATTTTCATTCCAAAACCGTACCGGTGACATGCGGTCGCTAGGTGTTAGCCGTTGAAAAGGAGGAAATGCAAAATACTACCGGTCATGTCATACCGGTTTCACCCTTATTGCTGGCGGCTGTTAGTAGTACATAGTTACTGCAAAAGTACTAAAATGGTTGGAATTCTGCCCGGAATAACCAGAGAACAAGAATCATCGGCAACTGGCACTTTTTGGTACCTCAAAGTGTTGTAATTGAAGTGGCTAGTTGAATTTTCTCTTTTACAAAACGTTGCTGATAGCGGGAAAAGCCTTGCAAATAAGCATATTTTTCTTGGTGTTCATTTATCGACAGCGGCCGGTGCAGCTTTCAAAAATGTTTTTCTTTTCTTGCCATTCTCTTCTCTTCGATGGGCCTCCTTCTTTCCAACTAACTGATGAAACCTTGATATAAAAGTTACCATTCGAACATTTCGGCCCATCATTTTCATTCTAAAACCGTACCAGGGACATAAGAACGCTAGGTGCTTGCCGTTGAAAGGAGGAAAGACAGAATAGTACCGGTCATCTCGTGCCAGGTTTCACCCATAACGCTGGTGGCTGTTCGTAGTGCATGGCTACTGCAAAAGTACTAAAATGGCCAGAATAACCAGAAAAAAAATCATTGGCAGCTGGCACCTTTTGGTGCCTCAAAGTGTTGTAATTGAAGCGGCTAGTTGAATTTTCTCTTTTACAAAACGTTGCTGATAGCGGGGAAAGCCTTGCAAATAAGCATATTTTTCTTGGTGGACATTTTTCGACAGCAGCCGGTGCAGCTTTCAAGAATGTTTTTCTTTTCTTGCCATTCTCTTCTCTTTGATGCGCCTCCTTATTTCCAACTATCTGACGAAACCTTGATATAAAAGGTACCATTCGAACATTTCGGCCCATCATTTTCATTCTAAAACCGTACCAGAGACATAAGGACGCTAGGTGGTAGCCGTTGAAAGGAGGAAAGACAAAATAGTACCGGCCATCTCGTGCCAGGTTTCACCCGTAATGCTGGCGGTTGTTAGTATTGCATGGCTACAGCAAAAGTACTAAAAAGGCTGGAATTCTGGCGGGAATAACCAGAGAACAAGAATCATTGGCAAATGGCACCTTTTGGTACTTCAAAGTGTTGTAATTGAGGTGGCTAGTTGAATTATATATATTACAAAACGTTGCTGATAGCGGGTAAAGCCTTGTAAATAAGCATATTTTTCTTGGTGTTCATTTTTCGACAGCGGCCGATGCAGTGAATCGTTCTGGTCTCAAATACCGAATAGGTTCATATTGCTGTTTACTGATAAAGAAATAATTTATCGAATTCGCTAATTCAAATGTTTGTCGTGCCGTTACAAGCTACGAACAAATGCTTTTCAAATTCGATCTGCGTAGTGGAGATGCCAATCTATATGAGGGTTCATTCGTATATTTTATTTATATTAATTACACAGTGCAACAATTTTTTGCCTTGGCTTCTATGTATGATTTTCTGATGAAGTTTGATGCGAAAATAAATTCCCACGTGTTTGAACATATTTCAACTTAAGGGGCCACAAGGGCGCCATTTTGATTTTTTTAGAAATCGGAAATTTTCGATGTTTTTTCGACGCTATTTTGTTTTAAGACCAAATATCAAAATTCTATGAGTTTCATCATCTTAAACAAAAAAAGATCTTAAATCGGACAAAAACTGAGCTCAAAACGGTGATTCTACGAAACCGGCTCCGTTGAGAGACAAAATCAAAGGATTACACAGTGCAACAAAAATTGACTTTTTTCTGCCTCGGTTTCAATATATAATTTTTCTGTGTATTTTGATGCAAAACCAAATTTCCTTGAGTTTGAACATATTTCATCTTAAAGGGCAACAATGGTTGTGGGTGTAGTGGAATTGACTTATGGATTTCAACTCCTTTGGCTCTCAATAGTTTACGAACTCGGTTCCTTGAAATTGAGGTCCGTTGTCGCTCTGAATCGAAAGTGGTAGTTCTCAAGTTTGAAAATTTCTACAAAGAGCTTGTTGGTGTTGTTGGCATTTATCGTCTTAACTTCTATCACCGACAGAGTATGTGTCTATACAAACTAACAGTTCACCGGAACCGCAACCAGGTATAACCAGACAAATCTTGAAACTCTTTACATAAGACTCGATACAATTGCTCATTCCTAGCCACCAAAAATATTCTCCCATGATTCATTTCATGGCCACACAACCGATATGTTCCTGATGCGCCGTTTCCGAAGCCCTTGTATGTAGTCGTACTAGTAACACTACTCTATCGTCTTTGAATATAATTGATCCTAGAGTTGTCATATATTTGGCTTGAGATTCGATCTGACGGAGGTTCTCAGGGCAGATACCACATATTTTTAGCCGCTCTGATTTGCGCAAGTTCTAGTTCTCGTCGGGTTCGGAAACAAGCTCGACATCATTCCAGGTTATATTCATAAGGCCTTCATCAATAGCATAGAGCAAATATTTATCATCTTCTTCGTCAAATTGTATGGGCACTACTTTCAAACCAATGGCTGAGGCATCCACATACAATTCCATGTTATCCGTCGGGCTGAAATACCCTTATCTCGAAATTGATTCCAGTGCCTCGTGCTTCAAAAATTGGAAATCCGCTTCTTCAGATTCCGTCCAGTAAAACAAACTCGATTTAGCTAAAACTCGCAACTTCTCTGTTTTATGCGCCTTTTTAAAAATAAACTCCTCGATAAAGTTTATAAGGCCTAGAAAACTCTTAACCTCAAGCTGGGTTTCGGGTCTACGAAATTCTTTTATTGCTCTCAATTTTTCCGCTTCGACTCGTATACCGTCATGTGTCAGTGAAAACCCAAGAAATATAAGCGCTTGTTGTCTAATCACGCATCTCTCCTCGTTTACGCTCACGTGGTGTTCTCGTAATCGGGAGAGTACATGTTGTAAGTTTTTTTCATGCTCTATTTTTGTTTATTTCATGAACAATAATGTCGTCTAAATATGTTCAAACGCCCTGACAGGCATCATGAATTTTCGTTTGGAGTATCTTCTAAAAAAAAATCGGGTGCATTGCAAAGACCAAAGGGTAATCTTTTAAACTGAAATGATGCGTCGCCCGCAAAAAAATCGTATGATACTTTGACTCTTCTGCTAGTTCTACGTGAAAGAATGCACTCCTCAAATTTAAAGTCGAAAACCAGGTTGAACCATGTAAATCGGTTGATATTTCCTCGAAGGTTGGCATCTGGAATAGAGTTCGTATAATTGATTTGTTGGGTCTTCTAAAATCAACTACTAATCTAATGTTATTTTTTCCTTTAGGGATAACCAAAAGAGAAGAGCAAAACGACTCAACTATTGATTCGGTCACCCGCTCAATAATATCAGAACATAACAGTTCATTAAGCCTGCGCACATAAGAGTACGTAGAACAAAAACTTGGCCAAAATTAAAAAAATGAGTTTTCAGACAGCAAATGTGTCTTAAAGTGGTTTTATCTCTATTAAGCTTCATATTTGGACATAAAAACTTATTATTAACAAGTTTCGTCAGGTTAAATCACCTAGCAGTGATATATCAACTGTCCTCTGCTAATACTCTGAAATTCGAAAAAAGTACAAATATGGTAAGAGCTTGTTCTGGTGAATACCTTTTTGCCAATAATAGATTCTGATACTTTTGACGCGTCATTTAAATTGCTAGCTTTAAAAGTATCGTCTGATATGGATATGTTGGATACCGCAGTGCTCCCAGTAGATCATTGAGTCATGGGAACTGCTTAACTCAACTCATCCAATGGTACATTTACGGAGTGATTCACGATTAAGGCGCAACTAACAAAATGTAAACAGATCGTTTTATTACACCATTGGTTTCGAAAAGACTTACAAAATTTATGGCAAGAATCCTTCCTTTTGTATAAATTGATAAAATTATTTTAATCAATTTTTTAGTGAAGGGCGACAAAACAGTTTATCCAAAACAAAAGATACTTTGGAACTAGGCCCTTTACCTTGTTTTGAATCTACGGGCTTATTTGCGAAATATTTCGTAAACAGGCGACGGTAAAAAATTGTAGTATTGTTAGGAAACTATAAGGCAAGTTTATTTTACGTCGATTTTTGGTATTGATGTTAATGTTAGTCACTTCCTTTGAACTTACGATTTGTTAATGTAATTCCAAATTTTCAAACTGATATTTCCCAATGTTTATCTTTTGCCAGTTGCGCCCTTATCGCAAATCACTCCAGATTTTCTCTTAGCATTTGCGTTTTGCGTCTCTTGCTTCGATCACTGCAATCAATCCTTTGTTTGGACGAAATGAACGTGAAGCTTCAGACCAACTTTACAATTTTATGGTTAAGCTATACCAATTTTCCCATATTTCGAAACTGTAAATTTAATTTAAACTAACTTTTGAGACGACTTCGTTGATATCTTAAGATCGATTGCTTCTTGAAGGACATTTGTTTTTTTTTTGTAAGATTTGGACCACTCGATCATTGTTTTGGTCTTTTGTGATACATTTGATGGTTTTTTCAAGTTTTTATTTCAGAAACAGAAACTTTTTATAACTTGAATGTTCGTAGCATTGCGCAATCAACTTGAATAGGGCATTTCTCGGCAAGTTATCACTCAATCTTAAGAAACTAATCAAATTTTTACAATGGAAAGCATCATAAATGCGCTCATTCAATAAAACAAATATTATCAGAAAATCTGGACGTTCCAACTTCGCATTGATCGCAATCACGAATGGGTGAGCATGGGGCAGATTTTCTTTCTGGTACTTACTCAGAAACACATAAGCTTTCCAATGGTGAGTGAATTTTTGCTGGGACTTGCGGGGAACCCAAACAAAAATCCTTTTTTGTAAAAAAATTGTTAATCAAAAGAAACTGAAAGATGGCAAGACCTTGTTTTGAAGAAGTTTTTTCAACTTATACAACACATTTCTGACCTAAATTTACTTAATATGCCTTTGTTTTTACTGCCCATATTAAATTTACGCCCAAGAATCACTTTAAAGTTATAAAAACATGATTGGAAATTAATATTTTTCGTAGAACAATTTGTGACTTATTCATGGGCTCTAACTAATACGAATGTAATGATAGTTACTGTCGTTAGTAAACAACTCAGATAATTTCAAGCTGGCCTGCATACAATGTAGTAAGTATCAGAGAATGCAAAAAGGATCAATAGAACGAGGAACACTTAAATTTTTTTTTCGTATTTCGGCCAGGTTTTTGACTGAAATACTCCTATGTGCTGCGTTCGGTTTTCATTCTGAATGTAACAGGAATATTGGTAACATTTCTGGATGGTGGTATTTATTTGTCGTAGCTCAAAATAACAGCGAGGACATTAAATTTTGGAAATTCTTTGGAAATTTAGGCGAGAATTTCACCCGGAGATAACTTCGTCACACAACTTTGTGGTGTTGAATGATTGATCGGTGCGTTTAGTCCCATCCGGAGCAAACTGTACCGGATCGTAGTATAACAATAGTCGTGGCTTCTTAATGACATAAAACTTCTCTGAGTATTTTGGATGATCATAGGAAGTATACAGCTCGGCGACGAAAGTCGCAACCACTTTCACTTCTCCAGGACTTGCGTACGTCCTTAGTGGTTTGTCTGTATCTTTAGTCACCGAGAACAATTGTCCGATTGCACATTACTCGTGAGTTACTCGAAAACATCTCCACCAATCGTGTTAACTTCAGCCCCGAAGTAAATGAGAAAAGCTCGTACACCAGCAATTTGGCCGATGACAACGCCAAGCTTTGAATTGTCGTTCCAACAATGATTTAAAATGATAGTTTCCTGTGATCTGCTTTGAAAAAACCCAAATAATTCCACTTAGCGGTGAGACCAAGCCTTTCTCATTCAAACTTATTATATGTTAAAATAGATTTACACGATTAAACAGAAAAAGTCATTCTGTGCCGAACACGCATCAGTACTGGACGTGTTTGGTGATCGGTCCGATAGAGTATAAAACAAAAGACGTGTGAACAAGTGTTGGCATTGTTTGCCTGGTCGAGTGAAATAAATCCGGGTTCAAGGTCGTTCCTTTGTGCAACTGTTTCGCATCGTGACTGCCAGCTGGTGCGTAAGCCGATTTGGCTGCTGGCTGGATTGTGCTACAGCAGTGGACGAGACACAAACGAGGAAAAAGAAGAGGCCATCAGTGTCAGCGAGTCGTATCGCTGTGTGGAGTGATCTCACACCTGGCTCGCTGCTGGTGGCTGTTTGGTGCTGCTGTATTGGTGCTGCTGGCTGTAACGGCTGCTACTTCGAACGATCGGACAACCAACCTTACTGGAAGGGAGAAATAAAAAGGTACGTGTTCTTGTCAGCGCTAGTGCGCTAAACATAGCGCGATGGATGTAGATCCCTCGCCTCCCGCGCCACCATCCCCGAACCCCTCTGACCCTGACCCTTCTGTTACCCCCTCCCCTGTTCATTCTTCAGTCCCCCCTCGCCCCAGGCTTTACCCAGACGGAGCCCAGGGCAGCTATACTGTTTATTTTCGGCCAAAGGCAGGACCGAAATCGAAAAAGTTGAACCTCTTGCAGATTTCTAAAGACCTGACGAAGGAGTACAAGGGCGTGACCGAAATTTCCAAGGTCCGGCCTAACAAGCTCCGTGTCGTGGTCGGTAACCTGAAAGAGGCCAACGATATAGCTTGCTCTGAGCTCTTCACACGCGAGTATCGCGTTTACATACCCGCACGAGACGTGGAGATCGACGGTGTCATAACCGATTCGAGTCTGTCCGTCGAGTGTATACTGCAAAGTGCCAAAGGGTGCTTTAAGAACAAAACGTGTCCCGAAGTAAAGGTGCTCGACTGCAAGCAATTGCGGTCAGCATCGATCATCGGTGGCAAAACAGTATACACTCCGTCAGACTCGTTTCGAGTTACGTTCGCCGGGTCTGCACTACCAAGCCACGTCTCGATCCACCGGGTTCGTCTCCCTGTGAGGCTCTACGTGCCCCGCGTCATGAACTGCCTGAATTGCAAGCAGTTAGGCCATACAGCCGCCTACTGCTGCAATAAGGCACGTTGTGGCAAGTGTGGGGAGTCTCATGCGGAAGATTCTTGCAGTGTTAACGCTGAAAAGTGTATTCACTGCGGAGAAAATCTGCATGAGCTCTCGACATGTGCGGTGTACATGCAGCGCAGGGATAAAATAAAACGGTCTCTCAAAGAGCGTTCAAAGGTTCCTACGCTGACATGCTGAAGAAGACCGTTACCACTTCTCCCGTTACTTCGAACCCCTTCGATCTGTTGCCCTCTGAGGAAACCGATTCTGACGATTCACCAGCGGGAGCATCTTACGCCAATCCTGGGGAGTCTAGAAAGAGGAAAAGTGTTTCCTCTCCTAAACTTCCCAGAAAAGGTCCTAAGATTTCTCAAAGTGAAATGAAGGTTACAAACAAACCAAACAGTGCTGCGGAAAAACCGAAGCAAACTCCTCCTGGGCTGGCAAATTTAAAGTCCCAGAAGGAGTTCCCAGCACTGCCAGGAACATCTAAAACCCCAGTTGCTCCTTTTACACTCCCAGTTGATGAAACAAACTCTGGATTAGTGAAATTTTCTGACATTGTGGACTGGATTTTTGAAACTTTCAATGTACCCGATCCAATTAAAATTTTTCTTACAGCATTCCTCCCAACAGTTAGATCATTTTTGAAGCAGTTGACTGCCCAATGGCCTCTCCTTGCAGCGATTGTATCCTTCGATGCCTAATTCAACTGCGTATATGAAGGATTCTATCTCTGTCTTACAGTGGAATTGTAGAAGTATTTTACCAAAAATTGATTCGTTTAAAGTTTTGATAAATAAAAACAAATGCGATGCATTTTCCCTTTGTGAAACTTGGCTTACTTCAAATATTGATCTCAACTTCCATGATTTTAATATTATTCGCCTTGATCGAGACACCCCATATGGAGGAGTACTTTTAGGGATTAAAAAGTGCTATTCTTTCTATCGTATTAACCTCCCCTCGATTCCAGGCATCGAAGTTGTCGCATGTCAAATGACAATACAAGGTAAAGAGCTTTGTATTGCCTCAATATATATTCCCCCCAGAGCACAGGTTGGGCAACGGCTGCTCTTTGATTTAATAGAACTTCTTCCCTCGCCACGTTTGATTTTGGGAGACTTCAACTCTCATGGCGTGGCTTGGGGTTCCCCATACAATGATAACCGCTCCTCTTTAATCTATAACCTTTGCGATGACTTCGACATGACTATTTTAAACAACGGTGAAATGACACGTATCCCGAAACCTCCAGCGCACCCAAGCGCTTTGGATCTATCCTTATGTTCGACGTCGCTACGGTTGGATTGCACATGGAAGGTAATCCTCGATCCTCACGGTAGCGACCATCTGCCTATTCTTATTTCAATTACTAACGGGTCAACTCGCATGCGACCAATTGACATTCCGTATGACCTCACACGAAATGTCGATTGGAAGTTATACGAGGAAATGATTTCAAAAGCGGTCGAGTCGATTCAACATCATTCACCACTTGAAGAATACAACCTCCTCGCGGGCTTGATTCTCGACGCCGCGTTGCAAGCCCAAACGAAGAAATATCCCGGCGTAACGATCAAAGAACGGCCTCCCACTCCGTGGTGGGACCAAGAGTGCTCCGATGTCTACACGCAAAGATCCGACGCGTTTAAGGCCTACCAGACGGGAGGTATACCTGGCGACTATTTACGGTATTCGGAGCTTGATACCAAGCTTAAAAGCTTGGCTAAAGCAAAGAAACGTGGATATTGGCGTCGGTTCGTGAACGAGACGTCGAGGGAGACATCGATGAGCACTCTTTGGAACACAGCCCGAAGAATGCGGAATCGCGTAACGGTCAACGAAAGCGAGGAGTCTTCAAGTAGGTGGATATTTGATTTTGCCAGGAAAGTATGTCCGGACTCTGTTCCTGAGCAAAATATTGTTCGCGATGCGTCTCCGGGCCACGACGCGATAGAATCACCTTTTACGATGGCAGAACTTTCAGTTGCCCTCCTGTCCTGTAACAATAACGCGCCTGGATTAGATAGAATCAAATTCAACTTGTTGAAGAATCTACCCGGCAATGCCAAGAGGCGCTTGTTAAACTTGATCAATAAGTTCCTGGAGCAAAACATTGTACCGCAGGATTGGAGGCAAGTGAAGGTGATCGCCATCCAAAAACCAGGGAAACCAGCTTCTAATCACAACTCTTATAGGCCGATTGCAATGCTATCCTGTATCCGGAAATTGATGGAAAAAATGATACTCCGTCGTTTAGACCACTGGGTCGAATCAAATGGTCTACTATCAGAAACTCAATTTGGCTTCCGCCGTGCCAAAGGGACGAATGATTGTCTTGCGTTGCTTTCAACAGATATTCAGCTGGCGTATGCTCGTAAAGAACAAATGGCGTCTGCGTTCTTGGACATTAAGGGGGCTTTTGATTCCGTTTCTATTGACATTCTTTCGGGTAAACTTCACCGACAAGGATTTTCTCCAATTTTGAACAATTTTTTGCACAACTTGTTGTCCGAAAAGCACATGAATTTTACGCATGGCGATTTGGCAACTTTTCGCATTAGCTACATGGGTCTTCCCCAGGGCTCATGT
Source organism: Wyeomyia smithii (assembly GCF_029784165.1). Taxonomy (NCBI): domain Eukaryota; kingdom Metazoa; phylum Arthropoda; class Insecta; order Diptera; family Culicidae; genus Wyeomyia; species Wyeomyia smithii. The sequence goes on from NC_073694.1 coordinate 100,427,303, forward strand.
TTAAGCCCCCTTCTTTACAACTTTTATGTAAATGACATCGACGAATGTCTGGCAAATTCATGCACGATAAGACAACTTGCAGACGACAGTGTAATCTCTGTTACAGGAGCCAAAGCTGCCGATTTGCAAGGACCATTGCAAGATACCTTGGACAATTTGTCTGCTTGGGCTTTACAGCTAGGTATCGAATTCTCTCCGGAGAAGACTGAGATAGTAGTTTTTTCTAGGAAGCATGAACCTGCTCAGCTTCAAACACAATTAATGGGTAAAACGATTTCTCAGGTTTTGGTACACAAATATCTTGGTGTCTGGTTCGACTCTAAAGGCACCTGGGGTTGTCACGTGAGGTATCTGATGAAAAAATGTCAACAAAGAGTGAATTTTCTTCGTACAATAACCGGACAATGGTGGGGAGCCCATCCAGGAGACCTTATAAGGCTTTACCAAACAACGATATTGTCTGTTATTGAATACGGGTGTTTCTGCTTCCGCTCCGCAGCAAACACACATTTGATCAAACTGGAGCGAATACAATATCGTTGTTTGCGTATCGCCTTAGGTTGCATGCAGTCGACCCATACGATGAGTTTGGAGGTTTTAGCTGGAGTACTACCATTGAAAAACCGCTTCTGGAGCCTGTCTTCTCGTATTCTAATCAAATGTGAGGTCTTGAACCGTCCCGTGATTGAAAATTTTGAAAGGTTAATCGAACTTAATTCTCAAACCCGTTTTATGACATTGTATTTCAATCACATGTCCCAAAATATTAACCCTTCTTCGAATATTCCAAATCGTGTCGACTTATCAAATACTTCTGATTCTACTGTGTTTTTCGATACATCCATGATAGAAGAAACTCGTGGAATCCCGGATCATTTACGCGTGCAGCAGATCCCTAAAATTTTTTCCAATAAATATCGAAACATCAACTGCGACAATATGTACTACACTGACGGATCACTTCTTGATGGGTCCACTGGCTTCGGTATCTTCAATAACAATTTAACCGTCTCCCATAAGCTCGATAATCCTGCTTCTGTTTACGTCGCAGAATTAGCTGCAATTCAGTACACCCTAGGGATTATCGAAAAAATGCCCACGGACCATTATTTCATCTTTACGGACAGTCTCAGTTCCATTGAGGCTCTCCGATCGATGAAAGATGTTAAGCACTCTCCGTATTTCCTGGGGAAAATACGGGAACATCTGAGTGCTTTATCCGAAAAATCTACTCAGATTACCTTAGCGTGGGTCCCTTCTCACTGCTCGATACCGGGTAATGAGAAAGCGGACTCTTTGGCTAAGGTGGGCGCAACAAACGGTGATATTTATGAAAGACCAATTGCCTTTAATGAATTTTTCGCACTTGTACGTCAGAATACGATCATCAGTTGGCAAAATGCTTGGACCAGAGGGGAATTGGGAAGGTGGTTACATTCCATAATCCCCAAAGTATCGACGAACCCGTGGTTCAAGGGGTTGGATGTAGGTCGGGATTTCATTTGCGTGATGTCCCGGCTTATGTCCAATCACTATAGATTTGACGCGCTCCTCCGTCGTGTTGGGCTCGGGGAAAGTGGTATCTGTGCCTGTGGTGAAGGTTATCACGACATAGAGCATGTGGTTTGGTCATGCCCTGTACACCGTGACGCCAGGTCTAAATTAATAGCTTCCCTGCAGGCCGAGGGTAGACAGCCGGCTGTTCCTGTTCGTGATGTCTTGGCGAGCCGTGACCTATCCTACATGTCCCTTATATACGTTTTCCTGAAATCCATCCACGCCCCAGTCTAGTCCCGTTCCCCTCCGTCTACACCCAACAAAACGACAAGAACACGTTTGAACCCTAAGCACAAAACCAGCAACCAGACCCCGCACAACAGAACCAGGACCCAAGGACTACGAGCCTCTGTCCCAACTCACGACATCGTGGCTCAGCAGAACGAATCCATACATGCCATTCGACGATTATCAGACGACCATTGAACAACAAAACACTGATTGGAAATCCCATGCTAGTTTTAAGTTAGACTTAATTTCAGCTCGTAGTCGGCAGCGAGGATAAAAAATTTGCTTTAGTTTTTAAGTCATCAGATATAATTGGCGCCGTTAAACATTAAATTGTATTTGTGCCGTGTCAAATAAATGTTATGTGAAGAAAAAAAAAAAAAAAAAAAAACAGAAAAAGTACTCCTTGAAAATTTCTGTTGGTTTAAATAAGGAAACTAAATAAGGAATTTCTGATAGCAAACTCTAAATAAGGAATTTCTGATAGCCAACAACACAACTATGCCGAACCTTCAAAACCTAACATTCACACACATATGAGCATACATTAAAACATACATATGCAAATACCATGAAATAAATATGTTTCAAATACATCACGCAAAAAATCCAGATGACTACTTCTGGTTACCGGAATACATCCTTAAATGGCCAAATGTTGCTTAATCCGGGTATTTCGATGGCGAAGATGCCCACTTTCTGTTTCTGGAAAACAACTTAAGATGACCAAATATCATCCATTATGAGAATTGCGGAGGCCAGAAATCAACTTAAGACGCTATTTTAAATTTCTAGATACATAGTAGCTTCCGATTTCTGGAAAACAGCCTTAAAGGGACAAACATTACCCAATGTTTTTTAGGAACATTATCCCGGGCCCGCGAGCTGGGAGTAAACTCCATATTTCACTTTGAAACCCGATTTTGCAGCTTCTGGTTTCTGGAAAACATCCTTAAATTGTCAAATACAATTCAATGAAGGCCCCTCATTTTAGCTATCATATCTTTTGGTGACTAATACGGCGGAAGAGGGTAGGAATTTTATCACTGTATTACAGTGGAATTGCAGAAGTATCATCCCCAAATTCGATCTATTTTCTCATTTGATAAATACATAGAATTGTGACGCATTTGCGCTCTGTAAAACTTTTCTCAATTCAAACGATCAACTCAATTTCCACGATTTTAACATAATTCGTCGAGATCGAGACTCACATGGTTGAGGGGTACTTTTAGGGATCTAAAAGTGCTATTCTTTTTTCAGAATCGACCTCCCCTCGATCTCGAATATTGAAGTCGTTGCCATTCAAACGAATATGAATGAAAAAGACCTATGCCTTGTTTCGTTATATACCCCTCCATCCGCGCGGATTGAACAGAGGCAACTTACTGATTTAGCAGAGTTGCTCCCTGCGCCTTTTTTGATATTGGGAGATTTTAATTCTCACTGTTCGCTATGGGGGTCGCTGTACGACGACAACCGATCTTCTTCAATCTGTAACTTAATCGACGACTTCAATATGACACTTTTGAATACTAGGGAAGCGACACGTGTACCTAATCCTCCAGCACGTGAAAGTGTGCTTGACCTATTCCTTTGCTCGACATCACTAGCGTTAGAGTGCCGGTGGAAAGTAATCAATGATCCCCACGGTAGTGATCACCTACCAATCGTTATCTCAATTGATAATGGGTCAACTCCAACGGATCCAATCAATATTGCGTATGACCTCACACATAATTTTGATTGGAAGTCTTATGAGACCATAATATCGCAAAGAATCGAGTTCCACGTGGAACTTCCTCCGGAGGAAGAATACGCGTTCCATTCTGGCTTGATCATCGACGCCGCGACTCAAGCTCAGACGAAACCGATACCCGGGGTAACGATTAGACGGCGCCTTCCCTCCAAGTGGTGGGACAAAGAGTGCTCAGACCTTTACGCGCGAAGGTCCTCGGTGTATTTGGCCTTCCGAAAACAAGGCACTATCTATTTGCTCCGAAAGTACGATGTACTGGATAGGATGAAGAGCTTGATAAAAGCAAAAAAACGCGGTTACTGGCGGCGGTTTGTAAAAGCGTTGTCCAGGGAAACAGCGATGAGCACTCTTTGGAATTCCGCCAGACGCATGCGGAATCGTAACGTTTCGAATGAGTCCGAGGAGTATTCAGATCGCTGGATACTCGAATTCGCCAACAAGGTCTGTCCGGACTCTGTCCCCGAACAGAAGACCTTTCGCGACGCGGTTTTAGTAGCTACGGAAGAGGCTCCATTTTCGATGTTGGAATTTACAATGGCTCTCCCCTCGTGCAACAATTAAGCTCCAGGGTTGGATAGAATTAAATTCAACCTGTTGAAGAATCTACCCGACTCTGCAAAACGGCGCTTGTTAAACTTGTTCAACAAGTTCCTTGAGCTGAACATTGTTCCGCACGACTGGAGGAAGGTAAAAGTCATTGCTATTCAAAAACCCGGAAAATCCGTTCTGATCACAATTCTTATAGTCCGATTTCTATGCTCTCTTACCTCCAGAAACTAATGGAGAAAATGATCCTATTACGGTTGAAACAAATGGTTTACTTTCAGATACTCAATTTGGCTTTCGCCGGGACAAAGGGACGAACGATTGCCTAGCGTTGCTTTCTACTGAAATTCAACTCGCTTTTGCTCGAAAAGAGCAAATGGCTTCTGCATTCTTGGATATTAAGAAGGCTTTTGACTCCGTCTCTGTAGAAGTTATAACCGAAAAACTTCATTCGCAGGGACTTTCACCAAATTTGAATAACTTTTTGCTCAATTTGTTGTCAGAAAAGAATATGTATTTCTCACATGGCGATTCGACAACTTCCCGAATCAGTTACATGGGTCTTCCCCAGGGCTCATGTTTAAGCCCTCTCTTGCAAATTCATGCACGCGAAGGCAACTTGCAGACGATAGCGTTGTATCCATTACTGGTAGCGAAGCTAGCGATCGCAAGGACCATTACAAGATACCTTAGACAATTTGTCTGAATGGGCTCTTAAGCTGAGTATCGAAGTCTCTCCGGAGTAAACTGAGCTGGTCGTTTTTTCTAGGAAGCATAACCCAGCTCAGCTGCAGCTACTATTAAGGGGTAAAATAATCATTCAGGTTTTAGTCGCTAAATACCTCGGGGTCTGGTTCGACTCTAAATGCACCTGGGCTTGTCATATTAGGTATCTGACACAAAAATGCCAACAGAGAATTAATTTTCTTCGTACGATTACCGGAACCTGGTGGGGTGCCCCCCCAGGAGACCTTCTAAGGTTATACCAAACAACGATATTGTCAGTTCTTGAATACGGTTGTTTCTGCTTTCGCTCCGCGGCGAACATAAAATTAGAGAGAATACAATATCGTTGTTTGCGTATTGCTTTGGGCTGCATACAGTCGACCCATACGATGAGTCTTGAAGTGCTAGCGGGTATTCTTCCGTTGAAACAGCGTTTTTGGAATCTCTCTTACCGGTTGCTAATTCGATGCACAGTTATGAACTCATTAGTAATTGAAAATTTCGAGAGGTTGGTCGAGCTTCAATCTCAATCCAGATTTATGACTTTATGTTTTGACTATATGGCTCAAGATATTTGTGACGTCACACCCTGCGAAGAACCCAATGCTCCGTCACGTGCCTTATAATTAAAGTTTAATTTTGTTCCTAAGAGGGCATAGCCTTCTGCTATGCTTTAGTCAGGCGAAACATTTGGTTCCCTTGACAGAGGACCACGTTCCTAAGAGGGCATAGCCTTCTGCTATGCTTTAGTCAGGCGAAACATTTGGTTCCCTTGACAGAGGACCACGAACGGCTCTGTCAACACTCTATGTATCAACAGATTATGCCATAGGTGGCAAAGAACTTCGCGCAGCCTTCTGCTGTGCCACCGGCAAACAAACTGAACCAAAATAAACAAGTTTTGTGTTATAAACAAAACGCCGCCTGTACTTTAGCAGTACTAGATTAGGTTAAGAGATTAGTAGGTAAACTGAGAGTGGAGAAAAGTCTCTCTCTCTCTGAGTTACCGGTAGGGTATATTTAAGTAGTGATGTACGAAAATAAAGTCAGTTAGTCCACGTTAATCTGTGTGTATTAATTCCGCGCCAATTGCGCGTACAGGGTTTTCTGGAGAAAGTCCTGGTAGGTTATACCCAGGATACAGGTATATCCTACACATGTGGTGACAGCGCGTGGTCTTTTCTGCGCCATTAAATCTTTTCTTTAATCTTCGGACGTATCTCGGAAGTCAGACGCGGTCGTAAACTCGGTCGTAGTAATCACGCTAAGGGAGCAAAAAGAAAAAGTAGTGATTTAAATATCTGTGGTTCAGTGAAAAATGAAATAGTTTTTCGGAGTTTTAATCCAAGTAGTGCTCGCGGAGGAAAAAGAGTGTGTTATTTAAAAAAAAAAGGAAAAAAAGAGAACTGAAGAAAAAGTACTTAACGATTTATCGAGGTCAGCAGCTTGGAAAGTAGTGCTGCTAGTGAAAGAGAAAAAAAAAGAAAAACGAAAATCGAGAAAAGACGTTGACAAAAAGTGTTCTCTTTTCTCGCTTTTTGGCATGGAAGTGAACTGAGTTGGTGGCAAACCCAAGCGAGTGACATTCGTATGCGGGGAAAAGGTGCTGTGTTTTGCTGCTGAAGACGACTTGTAAAGTGCGATCGTTTTTTTTTTTCATGTAAGTGTCAGTTTCGACGTTGGCAGATATTCGATATAGTGAATTGTCGTATTAAGAAGGTGCCGAAGTTACGTAGTGGAAATTGAAGTCAACAACGATGACCGGCCCTGTGTCAAGGATACTCGGGTGAGTGAGTCATTTCCTTTTTTATTATGCGGCATATTGCAAAAGCAGAATAGGTGTTAGACGGTTATGACCATAAATGTCAAGATTAAAAGAGCTTAAGGATTATGTCTACCAGGAGTACCATAATCTGAGCAATAACATAAACAGGCCGAGAACGCGGGCGGCAGTCGCTAATAGAAGAAAATTATTAAGCGACGCTGTAAACGACTTTTCGGAAATTTTAAAAGAGTATGAAAATTCGAATTTAACGCCAGAACATTGGAATAGATTAACAGATCAGTACACACTTGTTCAATCGAAAGTGTGTCTGGCATTGAAAATCTTAAATAACTCGGCGATTGTTCCTGAGCCAAACAGAAATAGAAGATTATCAGAAAATTGTCTTGAGTTTGAGACATCAGATCTTGCAGAAGATCAGTTGGCGAACTTAGAGCGATCGGTGATTTTTGAAGATCCCCCGCTTTCATCGACCCTTGTAGAAACTCAGGAATCAGGGGAGGAGAAGCACGACGGAGAGCGCGGAAACCGCGCAAGCGCACTTGAACAATTAGAAAAATTAGAAGAAGAATTTGTTAAAAAAAGCCTCCAAATCAGCGAGGTAGAAATTCAAGACACACCCAGTTTTGGGGATCATATCGAAAATTTAAAAAACATATTCTGTAGAAGCAGTTTTATTATTGGGAAACAACTAAATAAAATAAATATGAGCCGAGCGGCAGATTACGTTTTCCCGAAGGCGGATGCACTGCAATGCATCCCAGAATTCAGGGGACACAAAGATGAACTGGAAGCGTTCCTATACCATGTTCAGCATTTCGCAGACGAAATCCCAGAAAACGGGTCACACAGTGCACTAATTTATGTAGTCCTACTAAAACTAAAAGGCAAAGCAGCGGCAGTTTTGCCTCGGATCAAGGCGGAGAGCTGGCCAGAGGTCAAACGCAACTTAATCAAAGAATTCGGTTCCATTGAGAACATCGAGTCGGTAATAAAACGGATCGAAACGCTACGACAGGAACCGAGCGAAGATTACAGCGCATATAAAAGGAGAACGATTGAGATGAATGCGTATCAGGTGAACGGACAAGGGAGTTGTCAACCCAGTATGAATGGAAGTGCGAAATTTTTTCTTTTATTTTCTAACCTTCTTATCTTTCAGGAATCACTAGCAACAGGTAGACGCACCTTCGAAGGGTAGGGAGAGAGGTATTATGCAGACTACTGCATATCAGGCGAAGTGTAAGTAGAACGTAAGTATGACGGACTGAGACAGCAGTATCATAATTAAAGTGGCCTACAGAGTTTTTGTAAATCGGATAAAAGAATTGTAAATCCGATTAAAGAAAAGAAAGAGTTGCTATGAGAAAGAGAAATGTTTTAATGAAAAGAAAAAGAGCCACGACGGGCAACAGAGGTTGACAAAAAACAAAAACACACCTAATGAAAAGAAAAAGAGCCACGACGGGCAACAGAGGTTGACAAAGAAAAAAAAACGCACAAGAATTAGAAAAAGATTTTTTTTTTGTAAATCGGATTGAGTTCAAGTGAAAAAAAATAATTGTGAAGTAAAAATTCGTTGAGAATGAATAATGTAGACGTTGATTAACCAATAGCATCCGATATAATCAAGAGAAAAATATATTGTACACTTTAGTAGGAAAAGAAAAATTATGTTAACCGAAGAAAAAGAAAAACGGGCATAGTGTTTAAGTAGAAGATTAGAAGATATAATAGAACATAAGAGCCCGTACGCTTGTGAAATTAATTTTAAACAGCAAGTGGAAAAAATTAACGAAAAAAAAAATTGATGAAAAAATGGCAAAAAAATATATGCACCACTTGCTAAGTAGGGCAGCTAGCATCTAAGAATTGACAATGAGACGAGTTCCCGATCGCCGAAGACGACTGAGGTTAATACAAAGGCTGCTGAGATGGGGCATACCATGATGCCCAGTACAGCGCGAAAAGGAAAGCAGACGGTTGCGTGGGGAGTCGAACGGCGGGTGTCTATGGTGAAAGATGGAGTGAACAATCCAACCAGCCGTAGCTACGATTTGGCAGGCTTCGTACCTGTTCGCATCCTGAACAATAACAGTACACATAAGAGCGTTTCACTGTTAGGGCATTTTGTAAGCCTATCGCGTGACGATTACGCGATCATTGTGTTGGAAAAGACGGCCTTCACTGAGGGGCAGCTGAAAAATCATAAGCGTCATCAAACGAGCACGGTGACGAAAGCTAATTCTGACGACGTCACGACGAACTTGTCGGAAGAACAGTGAAAGTGTGCAAAGTAGTGCAACTGGTGTTATAGCAGCCGTCGAAAGAAGTTTTTCCTCATCCACGTCCCAACTGAGGACGGAATTTGTTAATGATACCTACGGAAATTTTTTGTGCGTTGCTGATCCGGAAGTAAATCAAATCAAGGTGACAATCATATATCCCGCTACTGAGAGGCATACTGTGAAATTTTCCACCCAAAAAAGATATTTGGTGGAAGAAACTGCCCAAGATTATGAAACCGTGACATTGCCTCATATACAAAAGGAGCAGCTAAGCTTAGAGTGGTTTTACAATATACTAGAGCATCGGAAAGAGAATGATCGCATAGTTTTTGAGGATCCGTCAGAGGAAATTGGCTTCATATTGTTGCCGGATTTAGAATGGGATGGTAAAACATTGGAACAACTTTATCTACTCGCTTTAGTGCGCCAGCGAGGTATCAAGTCATTGCGGGATCTAAACGCTACTCATTTACCATTGCTGAAAAATATTCAAACACGTGGCATTGAAGCAATTAAAACACGTTACGGAATTAACGCTGATCAACTACGAATCTACATTCACTATCAACCCACATTTCACCACCCACACGTGCATTTCCCATATCTGAAGCACGACCCACCGGGTATTTATTGCGAGAAAAGTCACCTTCTAACATCGGTTATTGGGAATATCGAACTGCTACCAGACCATTACCGGAAAGTGACACTCTCTTGCGTTTTAAGTGAAACTGATAAATTGAACGTCAAATTTGAGGCACCAAAGAGCAAACTGAATGAACCAGATGACACTACAACCAACCGATGAGAACCTATACTGCCAGACGCACCCTTTCGTTTCAAACCCCCTGCAACCCGGCACTTGAACACGACAGCTAAACAGCAGATATCTTCACGACGCAGTGCATCAGGCGAGCAAGCAATTGTTAATTTTAAATAAGGAAAATGTCATGTATGATAATGTAAACTCAAACGGTGCTACAGTTTTGAAAAACAAAATTTAATTGGCCAGAGGAAAAAAAAAGCATATTATAAAAAACAACGGTGTATATAGTTGTATAAAAACGCGAGAATAATTGTAATAAAAAAGAAAAAAAAACACACCTATCGGCCGTCAGGACGGACCGTGTGACCATTGTCTCTTCTAGATAATGGCCAACTAGGCGGGGTGGCAGATGTGACGTCACACCCTGCGAAGAACCCAATGCTCCGTCACAAGCCTTATAATTAAAGTTTAATTTTGTTCCTAAGAGGGCATAGCCTTCTGCTATGCTTTAGTCAGGCGAAACATTTGGTTCCCTTGACAGAGGACCACGTTCCTAAGAGGGCATAGCCTTCTGCTATGCTTTAGTCAGGCGAAACATTTGGTTCCCTTGACAGAGGACCACGAACGGCTCTGTCAACACTCTATGTATCAACAGATTATGCCATAGGTGGCAAAGAACTTCGCGCAGCCCTCTGCTGTGCCACCGGCAAACAAACTGAACCAAAATAAACAAGTTTTGTGTTATAAACAAAACGCCGCCTGTACTTTAGCAGTACTAGATAAGGTTAAGAGATTAGTAGGTAAACAGAGAGTGGAGAAAAGTCTCTCTCTCTCTGAGTTACCGGTAGGGTATATTTAAGTAGTGATGTACGAAAATAAAGTCAGTTAGTCCACGTTAATCTGTGTGTATTAATTCCGCGCCAATTGCGCGTACAGGGTTTTCTGGAGAAAGTCCTGGTAGGTTATACCCAGGATACAGGTATACTGTTCATGACAACTTTTTTACTTAGTATATCACCGTTCATATATCCTGGAACCTTGACGTTGAATTGAAACAGAGAAATCTGCAGAAAAATTCCATCCGCCACGTATTTTCAACGCAGTAGCCGTTTTTTCAATTATAAACGAAAGGTCAGTTGACAAACCGGTGTGCAATTTGGCTAATATCCATACGATGTGAATTATATCGTGCTCGTTGGTGATAAAAATGGGTTTAAATTTAATAAAACAACATGGAAGCACAAGTGAGGATGAAAAGGACGACGAGACAATTGTTACGTGCAACAATGTAACAATGTAACAAAAATATCATTAATTCATAATAATCTCACAATCCACTTTCCTATTTTTTCTCATCAAATCCAAAATGAAATCTGAATCTTCTCTTTATTAGTATTATTCCTAATCAAAGAGCGAAATAGCATTTTTAGAAATGTAAAGATTTATGACAGAAGGAAACAGTCACACGTTACAATCATTGGGTTTCGCAGCGCAACAAATAAATTCTTGTAGCATCAAATATTCTTCGTGAAAAAGTCAAATGCATCAAGGGCCTTACGATCGCATACCTGTCGCCAGTAATCACCAGGCTACAACACACTTTCGAAAGTTAGACGAAACACAGTACAGTAATAATACACTTGTTCGTGAACATGCCACAGGTTGAAACATATTGGATATTAGCCAACTTCTCAATTATTTTGAATATTAGCCAAAATTGTTTCACATTTGCTGCCTTCCCAAATGCATTTTTTGACAATCGGCTTCCGTAGGGACCTTTTTTAGGGTGTGTACCATCACGAGAAACTGTTTTCTCGATTTTGGTAAAAATGGCATATTAGCCAATTTTTGAATTATGGGCAGTAATCTAGATGAGTCCACTGGCTTTGGTGTTTTCCACGAAAACTTTACCGCCTCCTACAAACTCGATGCTCCTGCTTCCGTGTACGTCGCAGAACTAGCTGCTATTCAGTACTCCCTTAAGATCATTGAAACCCTACCCATAGACCACTACTTCATCTTTACAGACAGTCTCAGTGCCATTGAGGCTCTGCGATCGATGAAGACTGTGAAGCACACCCCGTATTTCCTGGGGAAAATTCGGCGGTTTTTAAGTGCTTCAACAGATAAAAATTACCGGGTTACCTTAGCGTGGGTCCCTTCTCATTGTTCCATTCCGGGCAATGAGAAGGCTGAAGCTTTAGCTACGGTGGGTGCTATTGATGGCGATATTTATGTAATCACTGCGTTTGTGGCGATGGCTACCATGATATCGAGCATGTTGTTTGGTCGTGTGCCGAATTCTGTGGTGTTAGGTCTGAGCTTATAGAATCCCTTCGGGCCCGAGGAAAACAACCGAACGTACCCGTTAGAGACATACTGGGGAGCAGTGATCTCCAGTACATGACACAGATATACGGGTTTATAAAAAATGTTGGCATTAAAAATTTGAATCTCTTTGCCTTTCTCCTAGAAAGGTATAGCAACCACTTGCAAAACCAAAAGTATAAAAGTGCTCCAAAGGGTCGAATGGCATATATCACTCGACTCAGCTCGACGAGCTGCGCATTATCTGTATATATATATATGTGTGTGTATGTGCAGATTTTCATTATCACTCACTTTTCTCAGAGATGGCTGGACCGATTTTCATGAAATTAATTGCAAATGAAAGGTCTTGCTGTCCCATAAGACCCTAACAAATTTCATTGTAATCGGATTTATAGTTTAGAGGTATGTATATAAATGTAAAAATAATGAAACATTATTATTTCAAAAACTACACAACCGATTTGAAGAAAATTGATTTCAAATGAACGTGCTACCTGAAATACCCTTAACTTTTGAATTTCATAAAGATTGAACTTGTGGTTCAAAAGTTATAAAAAGAAACGTGTTCTGACGACTGTTTAATCTCACTCATGTTTCTCAGAGATGGCTGAACCGATTTTCATAAAATCAGTGTCAAATGGAAGGTTTAGTTGCCTTATAAGATCCTATTGATTTGTATTGCAATCGGACTATTACTGTTATGTTCGAAAATGTGAAATCTAGCTATGAAAAGGAACATATTCCGACGACTACTTGGACTCACTCACTTTTCTCAGAGATGGCTGACTCGATTTCAACGGAATTAGTGTCAATTAATAAGTCTAGCTGCCTCATAACACCCTTTTGAATTTTACTGTAATCGAACTGTAACTTCGTCTGTAATGTACCGAAATGTGAAAATCACGAAACTTCATTATCTCAGAAACTACACAATCGATTTGATTAATGTTATTATCAGATGAGCGGTCTAGTTAAGGGTTAACTGATGAATTATGATTGAACACGTGGTTTCAAAGTTTGGCTGCCCTATGCGTTCCCATTTCATTTGATTTTAATCGAACTTAAGTAACCGTTTTGTATTAAATTGTTAGTAAAACAACGAAAGTCTATTACCTCAATGTTTACATGACTTATTTGAACATTACTAGTGTCATACGAACGAATCGTCTCTCGAACTTACAAATAACAAACTTCATAACAATTTGATATGTGGCTCAAAAGTTATGGAAAGAAAAGAAATTCAAAGACTATTTAAAACTATACCTGCTTTGATCGATATATTCGTAGCGTATTCAGGGCCGTTTTTGTAGGAAAACTGTTAACTGGCGAAATTGACGCTCCAAACATCCTTTCTTAAATTAACATAAATGGGCCCTATAGAAATTTAAGAATGCGAAACTTTCTGCGTCTCTCATTTCATCGTACAGAATATGGTCAAAACGAATCCATCAGGGCGATATGTGACGTATTTAATAATGTATTTGACTCATTTGACTTCATTTGATTTTCTGTCAGAGCTAAGTTAAGTAGTTTCATGTGTCATCTGTAATCATAGTATGTTGTATTGTTGTTAGACTTAATTTAAAGCATGTTAATACTCGATCAAAAGATGGTGGGGTTTTTACGCGCATTTGGGTGTTTCGCAAGGAATTTCCCAAATGGGCTTTTCCCCACCCTCCTCTAAATTGCATTAAGACCAAAAAGGTCAGATGATATAATTAAATGAATATAAATACAAATACAAATATGTGGCCTCAACATAATTTAAATGTGGTATCGTACTATTTGAACGTTCCAAATTCATTGATTCCTTGCGATGTGTTCAAAGTCTGCAAATGCACGACGAATCGGCCATAGGATAATATCAAAGTCAAATAACAAATCGTTTAAAATGATTGGTTTTATCGAAATGACAACATTCTCGACTTTCCACAAACTAAACATCATCTCGATTACGGAAATATCCATTTAGAGTATTATTCGGTCATTTTCGACTCTTTCCTAGAAGTTGCCATTTAGCAATTCAAAATGTACCTGAGATCAATTGTTAGCTCACTGCATCATTCTGTTTCCAGAGATACTCTGATTGGATGGTATTTGGTTATTTTAAGCTGTTTTTCACAAACCGGAAGTCGCCATCTTGGATTTCAAAATGGTGTTTAGAAAAATTTTTGGCCTCTGAGCGTCATTCTGGCTGAATGTTTTTAGAAGTAACAAATATGTCCATAATGGTTCGACGCCCATCTGGAAGTACATGTTCCTGGAAAACAACCGAAAATGATAGAATAATGCCCAATACCGGAAGTCGCCATCTTAGAATTAAAAATGGTATCTGTGGTTTATTTTAGCTCCTGTGTATCATTCTAGATCCGGATATTGTTATATTGGGGGGAAATCGGCCATTTTTTGGCTGTTTTCTAGAAACCGGAAGTTGCCGTCTTACAATCCAAAATGTTGCCTGAGGTCGATTTTGGAACATATTTGTTACCTCTAAAAACATTCAAAATTTGGTTCCATTAAGTTGGTTAGCTCTCGAGATGTGCAGAAATTTGTGTTTCATTTGTATGGAACCCCTCCCATCCAGAAAAGGGAGGGGTGTGGACCCATTTGTTACTCCTAAAAACATCCACATGATAAATTTGGTTCCCTTTACTCGGTTCGTTCTCGAGATGTGCAGAAATTTGTGTTTCATTTGTATGAAACCCCTCCTTTTCAGAAAAGGGAGGGGCGTTCAACTATTATGGACATATTTGTTACCTCTTAAAACATCCACATGCCATATTCGGTTTAATTTGCTTGGTTTGTTTTTGAGTTGTGCAGAAATTTATGTTTCATTTGTATGGGACATTTGTATTCCAGAAGAGGGAGGGGTTTCAAACTATCATAGGAACCTTTATCGGCACCAAAAACCCCTACTTGCAAATTTTCACGTCGATCGGTTCGGTAGTTTTTGAGCCTATATGGATCAGACAGACAGACAGACCGGACTGCATTTTTCACCCAATTTTCGTGAAATTTCGGTTTTCGAATTTTTTTTTATGCCAAATGACTTAAAACGCATGAAACGTCGAGAATTGGTGTCATCTGAAAAAGTTTTTTTTTGCAAAAATCGACTCTCTGAGACTTAGTCGTTTTTTTCAATTGTGGAAGGCGGAGTTCAAAATGTTTAGAATTTATCTTTTGAAATTGATCACTAGTCTCTCGAAACAGCCTGTATAATGATATACACTATAACTAGCATAGAATACATTATATTTCATTAGGGTGATTCATTTGTTCGACATAGGGTGGTTCATAATATTGTGTAAAAATGAGTATAAAATGAAAAAAAGAATATTTTTCACTTAATGCCAATCGAAAAATTCCTGAAAATACTATATTTGTTATATCATTGTCGTTAGGGTGGCAAAGTTGAATTGGAAAAAATACCATGTAAAATGGCAAGATATTACAAAACAAATTTACAAAATGTTTCAAAAAACTACTCTGTGCAAAAAAATATTATCGCCACCAAAATTAAGATTGTGTCTCACGGAAAATGTTTGAATATCTGAAAAATGTTTTCGATTCCAAGTGTCTTAAAAGTACATGAAACGGTGGAAACTGATGGAATAGGTTTTTTTATTTTGTTTGAAAAATCTACTCTCTAGGACACTTTTACTTGTTCTTTCGAATGTTATATCAGACAATTTATTTGTTTCATTTACCACAATAATGTCTCTGCCAACACTTGATCGAACACACAATTCTCTGGCTTATATAATCGGACAATAGACTGTATCGATTTTGTTCAGTGATAATGAGAGTATAGGGATCTCGATCAGATACGCCACACAATTGACTACACTGAAATAATCTCACCTGTTCATACTATATGGGAGTGTTATAAATTTGCACTATTGGAACTTCCAATCAAAACGATGTGATCGAAAATGTGTCATGTATTCTTCATAGGATCGTCTGATAAAAACTAAACAACATATAATCCATTAGACTCATTGGAAATGCCATAATTTATATCTTGACATACAATAACAATTTCATAGGAAAATCTCATGCATTCCTTGTTATTATCCTATAGAAATAACTCCACTAAAGGGACTGTTTCTTTCATATGATATGTACATGAAAACAAATCGAAGTGTTTGTTTATGAAAGATACAAGAATTTATTATAAAAATAATATTTATTTTAACAAATTTGTACTTGGTTGTTGACTGTGAAACGGCAATCCTTTAAATTAAGGCAAAAATGAATTACGTCGGTCAGTGGCGGTAACAACTTTTGATTGATTTTTCTACCGAATTCCTGACAAATGAATAATAAAAAAGAAATTATCGGTTCAACGTTGGCCACTTGATCCCAGTTCCAATGGTCTGTTCGTTGTTTGCCCTACGATTTGATAAGTGCCAATTTCTTCGGTGTGATCTATAGTTGTGAATATCTATGTAAGTTTAAACTCAAATGAAGTATAGAAAAACAACTTACCCATTGGAGATAATCAAATATCCTTCCATACGCCCAAAAAGACGCCGTCTGTTCGTGGTGTAGCCATTTTGAATAACTATCTGGATTATTCGGTACCAAATCCAAACGTCAAAACAAAACTTCACAAGTAAACTGACAAGAAGTCCACAGTCACGGAGACGTGTGTTTTTGATTGGATTTATCAATAAGATTTATATGTTGGTTTCGAAACATGGCGGTTTTATATATCTACTTTATGAAAAGTATTCCGCAATATTGCCGGTAAATTTAAATTTTTGCGACACATGTCAGACGTAAATGAATATCAAATAAAATGGATGTGAAAATCCGATAATAATTATTTCATTGTGCGATTCGTAAAAATTATTGTATCACATTTAATTTGCAAATGGATTTCTAATGGAATCATATAAAATTAAGAGATCTTTTGGTACGTTAAATTCATTAGACAAATTTAATAGAGAATATATGTCGACTTGTTTCAGTGTAGTTGTTTCTGGGTTTGCGTCGTTTAGACAGTTCGACCATACATTATCTGTCAAGTTTCCATCATCAGAACGTGAACGTGCCCATTGGCTGAAACTTTGCATAGTCGTTTTTATAAGCAAAAGATGCCATTTTGTGCTATTGGTTTAATTTTTTGATACACAACTCATTTTGGAAAAGCTATTGAAATTTGCTTTTACGGATAGGTATTGATGATTACCAATATTTTTAGAGCCAACACGGTTCGTTTGAGCGGTGTGACGTCTTCGGCAAAGTTGTAGATAAAGTTTTGTCTTTCAAAAAAATGTACACTCTAAAATCAAATTATTAATTTTTTGAAAATATATTAAACGACTGTTGAAAATTAGTTATCCAAAACAGCCCATTTAGAAAAAACTGAGTTTTTTTTTTATAAAAACTACGAAAGATTACCTGAACAACGAAACCGGTCATGGAGAGTTCAGAAAAAAAGTTAGAATCTTTTTTCAATTTCTAGGTTGGGTTTCGGCTGCGCAGTCTGTCACGGATTCAAAACGGGTGTTTTCTACTGCCCGACGTTTCGGCCAGGGGTTTTGGCCTTTTCAAGGGAAACTATTAAAAAACATTTATTATAAAACTATTTTTTTGAAGAACAATGTAATGGGGACTCACTAGATTATCGTTTTTTTGTCAAAGTGTCTGTTTTCTGTGGAATAGCATTGTTGAGTTTAATCGCCTATCTGCATCTAAATTGATCAAATTTTAAAACTGTTTTACAAACTAAACTAATTTGAAAATTCACAATAATTAAATTCTTAATTGTTTAATTTTTTTTGTATCAAACTATTGTACACTAATCACTGCCGTACCGCACTGCACTATCTATACTGTATACTTTTTTGCAATTTGTTTCGTTAAGTTTTGAGTACTTTTTTTTTCTTCACAATAGGGTTTGAGTACTAGCTTTGACAGTTATGGGATTTGTTCTCTTCTCATTCTGTTTCGTTGCGAAATGGTGTTTTCGATGGTGCGGAGTAACTCAGCGTAAGTGGTACTCAGCTGGTCTACATCCGTACGATGATTGGCGGTGTTTGTAGTGTTTGTAATGTGGTATATCTCCAGTATTGGCAAAGCTGTGGCTCGTTGGGTGTAGTCTAATATCGTCGTTTTGGTTAGATCGAAATTGCGTTGTAGTTGGATGGCGTGTTGATTGAGTTCAGTTTTGAATCTGTGACAGACTGCGTAGCCGAAACCCAACCGAGAAGTTAAAAATTTCCAGTCGTACTACACTTAATTTTTTTTAATTTATTTTTTTTCACAGGGTTTTTGGAAGAAAAAAAATATTATTTACAACTATGCTAATCAAATAAACTGTTTTGACTTTAAAAATATACTTAATTCCTCATAGAGTGCTCTATTGGAAATTAAAAATATGTTACAGTCGAAAGGGTTTGTTTGATTGGCATAGTGTCTTCGGCAAAGTTGTAGATAATATTTTGTCTTTCCAATAGAAAAAGAAAAAAACCTAAATTAATCCACCTAGCAGTCAGATCCAGCCTTTCTCATTCAAACTTTTATTTGTAAAATAGATTTACATGAACGCTTCAATCCAATATATATTCAATGTTTAGGTTCTAAAATATTGATGTTGTAATCTATACTTATAAAAATGCAGTCCGGTCTGTCTGTCTGTCTAATCCATATAACAAATAAAACACAAATTTCTGCACATTTCGAGAACTAAGCAATTAAATGGAATCAAATTTGTCAGGTAAATGTTTTTAGTGGTAAAAAATATGTCCATAATCTTTTGACACCCCTCCTACTTTTGGAAGGGAGGGGTGCCATACAAATGAAACACAAATTTCTGCACATCTCGAGAACTAACCGAGTAAATGGAACCAAATTTAGCATGTGGATGTTTTTACTTACTTTACTTACTTACTTTCAAGGCGACAGACCGATTATCGATCCAGTGCCGAATCCAGAACACGTCGCCATGTCCCTCGGAAGAATCAGTGTTTTTTAGAGTACCAGTTTAGTACGGATTCACAGACTGCGGGACCTTAGCTGGTTACGTAATCCGTAAAAGGCCCTGTTTGCGACGGTATTTTTAATACTGGACTTTTTAAGGTTATTATTTTTTTTTTTAAATTAAAGAAACAATTGTTTTTCACTCAACAATAGCAGGCCATGGAACAATTTTCTGTTTTAATGACTTGGACCACATAATAAATCCCATCTGATTAGGGTACAGGTAGTTATCGAAATTGGTGGATACTCTTTTCATACTCTTTTCAATTGTACATTTGAGAGGTTGTCGTCGTAAACTTAATGGCGCAGCAACGCGGGCCGGGTATCAGCTAGTGTAATAATATATTTAAATCTCGTCCGCATAGCACTCAGACAGAAACACCGGATTGTAGTTTAGAACAGGAGAGTCTGTTGTTAAGAAACTAAATGTAAATTGTTTTATTTGATGATTGTTTTTGGTTAAGTTAAATTATTGTGACCCATGAGCCGTTAATACATATGGGTCGGTCCGTAACAGTCAGTAAGCGGTTCAGAGCCGTTCGGGTGAGCCTGAATTATTGAGTATATCTTTAAAACTGCCAACAACATTCAAAGTATGAAATAAGATATACTTACAAAGTTTTTCACCGATTCTGTTATTAAACCAAGTGATGTGCGAAGTTGCTCTTTCATTCTTGTCATGTCATCTTTTGTAATTGGATAACCAGCGAACGACCGAATTTTATGGATTTGATGATTACATGGGTTATACCAATACTCATTGCTCTCAATAAATCGTGTTTGAACTGTGGAGGCAATGAACAACCAAACGACTACATCACATGCTCCTGGAATTAAATATATGTGCATATATATATATATATATATATATATATATATATATATATATATATATATATATATATATATATATATATATATATATATATATATATATATATATATATATATATATATATATATATATATATATATGGGTCATTCCATACGAAGTGTACATGCCACTTGGACACGACCATCATAGATTTTGCTCAAAGTTGGGGGATTTATTCATCTACTGTCTCTTTGGAAAAATCTCAATTTTTGGTGTAGATTGGAATACCTCCCGCTCTGTAGGACCCCCCTCTTTCTAGCAAAGTGAGGCAATTTTTGTTAAAAATCTCTTTTGTTTTTCTTACAATTCATAGACGTAAGATGTTGGAAAAATACCGATAGACGATTTTTGAAGAAACTAAACCAAGGAATCCAGAAAAAATATAACTTTTGACCCGAAGTGTTGCCAGATAACTTATTTTTGTATTTGAAAACTAAATCTACATTTTTCGGCAAATGCAGCCATTTTTATTTTAAATTTGATAATTTCAACTAGCAACGTTCATCCCGAGGTAATATTTTTTTTACAATTTATTGACGTAAGATACCCGAAAAATAGTAATAGGTGAATTTTGAAGAAAATAAATTAAGAAATCCAGAAAAAATATTGAAAAAAAATATATATATAAAAATTATTGAAAAACTAAACTTGCATTTTTAGGCAAATACAGCTATTTTTTTAATTTGATGGTTCCATCGTATTTATTGGATAATTTTACGTAAGAAACACTTATCACCCCGTGGTAATATGGGCCAATCTCGAGAAATAGCATTTTTACGGAAATAGTTTTAAATATCGTAATTAATTTTTCGTGAAAATGTTATATCTCGAGATTGGCTTATAATACCACAAGGTGATAAGTGTTTCTTACGTAAAATCTTCCGAGAAATACGATGGAACCATCAAATTTAAAAAAAAATCGCTGCATTTGCCGAAAAATGCAAATTTAGCTTTAAAATACAAAAATAATCTATCTGGCAACACTTCCGGTCAAAACCAATACTTTTTTTCTGGATTCTTTTGTTTATTTTCTTTAAAATTCACCTATTACTATTTTTCGGGTATCTTACGTCTAAAAATTGTAAAAAAAAAATAATTACGAAATTTACAACTTTTTTCGTGACAATGTTATATCTCGAGATTGGCTCATATTACCTCGGGATGATAGTTGTTTCTTACGTGAAATTTTCCAAGGAATACGATGTAATCATCAAATTTAAAATTAAGATGGCTGCATTCGCCGAAAAATGTAAAGTTAGTTTTGAATTACAAATTTATTTATAATTTATAATTTATCTGGCAACACTTCTGGTCAAAAGGTATATTTTTTCTGGATTTCTTGGTTTATTTTATTCAAAAATCTTCTATCAGTATTTTTCGGACATCTTACGTCTATGAATTGTAGGAAAAATAAAAATGAGATTTTGAACAAAAAATGCGCGACTCTGCAATAAACAGGCCCCACAGAGCGTGGGGTATTCGTTTATTTTATTTATTTATTTATATCATCTGGCGTAAAGTCTTAATGAATGGTAAAAGAGCCATTAAAAGTTCCTGCAATTAATTAATCTATGTTTAAAAATATGACTAGACTCACCATACTCAAATAAATGCTCTACACTCGTGAAAGTTCTTACACTAAACGCAGCAGGTTCATAAAAACCAAAGTTTGTGCGATGGTATTGGTTTACAAGCATAGAAGAGGGCCTTATCATGCGTTGTGATGCACGAAAATTCATCATGGACAGCAGCTTCAGGGAATCCAGTTCAGAACTCAAAATCTTGGCGATAAATACAGCCTGCTGTAACTTACAGCGGCGGGGAGCTCCGTAGCCGCGAGGTTACAGAGTCCGCTTTGGTAAGCGGGTGGTCGTGGGTTTGAATCTCAGTAGAATCAGACCATTTGGTTGTCAAAGGACCTTAAGCATGGGTTTATTCTCAGGTTCCCCACCACGTACCCTTCCTGCAATCAGGATTCTACAGTACCTCTGTTGACTCTCATTCTAACAAAAATAAGTCCCTATTATAATAAAACTGGTGTGAGTAACATATGAAAGTTCTCTCCAGGGAACTGTAACTAGGCGATATTGGTAGGATGGACAGAGGCTCGGTATAGTAGAGCAGTAAGCTTGAAACGGAGAGGTAATTACACACAAGCACTGATATGAATGATAAGCATATCACTTACTTCAATAGTGTTACTGCTAATAATATTAAGTGCGAAGCAGTGCCTTAGAATATCAATGTTTATTCATGAGTAGATGAATTAAATTAATCTCAGTGTCAGCACATTTATTCTCTGATACAACTCAGTAACCTATGTTCATTGCGACGATGCATGAATATCGTTTCTCATATTCAATGACAAAACAGTGGAATGAATATCAAAGGCCTCGTAATGATATTCAAAGAAGCTTCGGTGATTATCAATCCAAGTAGTGCAAATCTGTTCAGACGCTGTACACTGCCCAGTACAGTATAAATGGTCGACTAAGGTTAATTTTGATTTTCACTATTTTGATATGATTTTCATTTTTGACGATCAAAATATCAACACGAGTGTTAAAGTTTATCTTGTCGATGTTCATCGGTTGTTCGGTATCATGAATATCACCGGTCGCATGGGTAGTATGATTACCAATATGAAGACGGCTGAAAATCGCTGCTTTTGAATATCATGACAGTGAATATTCTCAGCACTGGTGCGGAGTACATAAAACATCTGGGCAATATCACAATAGGTCTAAGCTCTGGTCGCAGTGATGAGTTCACACAGACAAAAAAAACTTACGGCGGCGGTCAAGAGTGTAAAGTCCAAGTAGGCGGAAACGGTCCGTATAGGGTGGTAGGTTGGTAGGATCACGTCAACATAAATCTCTCAGGGCCAGTCGAATGAATCGTCTTTGTACACGCTCAAGGCGCAGGTTCCATGAAAGTTGGTGCGGAGTCCAGACCACACTAACATTTTCAAGTAAGGGGCGCACTAGCGAACAACACAGTGCTTTCATACAGTGAGGGTCCTTGAAGTCACGCGCAACTTTAGCGATGAATTGCCTACTTGCTCTCGAAATAACTGCAGCGCGATGTTCATCAAAAGTAAACTTTCGGTCATGAATAACTCCAAGATCAGTTACGCAATCTACTCTACGCAGCACTTCTCCATCGACAGCATAGTTTAAAATGATTGGCGTTTGAGTGCGATGAAATGTTAATGTTGATGCAGTAGGGGAGAGGGGGGCAGTTTCGAGCACTTTTTCTATCTTGATTTTTAATATTTTTTGTTAACTTTTAAAAAATCTGAATTCACCCCGGCTGTTACTTGGACATGGGAGTATCATATAAGCGTGTTAGTAGTGTGCGTTGATGCGATTTCGATTGATTTATTTGATTTTTTCAAAATTGCTTTTTCGTCCGAATGTGCCCCGTGTATGGGGTAGTTTCGGACAGTCCTGGGGCACATTCGGAAAAAACTTTTCTAGGTTAATAAAAATTTTGTGTTTTTGTGAGACTGAGATCAGATGCATCACAAATCTCGAAACTCCCCCTCCTATTTCGAATTTAATTCATAAAATAAGAACCGAGCAAACTCATAGAGAGGGAAAGGATACAAGAGCTATGCCATTTTCTCGGCAATATTTGATTGGTTCAAAGTGCAATGGCATTCATGATTGTCAAACAACAGCAAATTGGTTCACTTACGCTGCTTTCTGGAATCTTATTCAAGTGTTTCAGAACTTTGAGAAACAATTTTCCAATCGCCTAGGTATATGAGAACTTTAGATCAAATATTTCTCTAGAAATGTTTCTTTCACGCTCGTAAATATTTGTTGATCTGAGTTTTTGAACGAGAAGCTCTGATGTTTCCGTTTTTTAGTTTCTTTGATTTTTCAGGCGACAGAACAAAGTACTTTTTTAATTCCGTAGGTATCAGAAGCGTGTCTCAAAGACATTGTTCCGTTAGGAACTCTCCCCAGCTCATCTTTGTTGATGCTTGCTCTATTGGTTTTCCTATTGTAGTTCCGAACCATTTTTAGGACTGAGAATCAGTCTAAATCAATATTTTTTAATAAACAACAATCAAATTCAAATTTGGTAAGTGTCTGAATGTGCCCCATGAACGATGTCTGAATGTGCCCCACCACCATCCGAAGACAAATCTTAATTTTATCTAATAAAAAAGATCTTTATTTCCCCGTTATTATCACGTCTTTTCATTACATATTAGTTATGACCTAAGGTGGAGTGTTTGAATTTCTAAGTATCTCACAAAGAAATTAGAGAAATACTTACAACTTCAAGCTCAAACGGTTAAAAACATGAATGAAAAATGGCACTGTGTTGTTTTCGTAAGTAATGAACAACCAAGAGCTGTTATACTATATGGTAGCTGTTGGTGGAAGTGCTGCCAACTTACTTATATTTTTTGTTAGGTTGAAAATTGCACCATTCGTTTTTTTAAAGCTCTGTCCGATACCACAAAAGATCAAAATAATGGTCCCAGTGGTCCAAATCTTACAAAAAAAAGCTCTGTCCGAAACTGCCCCCCTTTCCCGTATTTATAATCAGAGAGTTTAGTTCACACCACGTCACAAATGAATTTAAAAGTGATTGTAAACGATAACAATCCTCGATGTTGAGAATCGTCAAGTATATTTTCAAATCATCGGCGTAAACTTATCTGCAACCGATTCCAAGAGCATCAGCGACATCGTTGAAGAAAATAATGAAGAGAAGCGGCCCAAGGTTACTACCTTGTCGAAAAGCTTAGACGCGGCAAACAAATTGGTAAAAAGCACGGCCGGTATTCCATCGGAACCAACAGTGTACGAACATTTGAGTTTATTAGCGGCGGCAGTACCCATATCATGTGTAACTTCGAAGATGTCAAGATCAACAAGACCTGCCGTCACATTCGCAGCGGCGCGAGCAGCATCGTCATTTGAGGCACAATCGGAGGCGAAAACAGAAGAGAAAAACTTCGCAAAAAGTTCGCAAGAACCAGAATCCGAGCAGGATACCATTTCCTCCAAATACGCATCCGTTGGAGTCGAGAAGCATTTCCGTTTGAAGTAACGAAATTCCAAAATTTTTTCGGGTTTCTACGCAGGTCTGTTTGAACTACCAACACGTATGACTTGTAGAGACTTGAGTTCAGCCGTCGATATTCTTCACTTAAACGTTTAAAATCATACCTCGATTCATCTGACCGTAAACGACGGTGTTTGCGCAAGCATGCGTTTCGTTTACGTTTCAAAACTCTCAGACTATGATTACTCCAAGCAGGGGAAGATGGTCGTCTAACAAATGGCAAATTAACTTCAAGCCATGAGTTATCGACCAATCAGTTTGCTTTCTTCAATAAGTAAACTGTTTGAGAGAATTATTCTTAACAGAATGATGTCACACATCAACGAAAATTCAATTTTTGCAGATTAACAGTTTGGATTTCGCCATGGGCATTCCACAACTCATCAATTGCTCAGAGTTACTAATATGATACGAGCTAACAATTCTGAAGGTTATTCCACTGGAGCTGCTCTTTTAGACATAGAAAAAGCATTCGACAGTGTTTGGCATAAAGGTTTGATTGCGAAATTGCAAACTTTTAATTTTCCAATTTTCCTAATCAAATTTTTAAAAAATTATCTTACTGATCGAACTCTGCAGGTTGTCTATCAGAATTCAAAATCTGATAGATTTCCTGTCAGAGCAGGTGTGCCTCAAGATTCAGTCTTGGGTCCAGTCCTGTACAACATATTCACTTCAGATCTTCCTGATTTGCCTCCAGGATGCACAAATTCATTGTTTTGCGATGACACAAGCATTTCCGTAAAAGGAAAAAGTCTTCGTGTCGTATGCGGTCGATTGCAGAAAAGTTTAGATATTTTTGCTTCCTACTCGCAAAAGTGGAAAATCTCTTCCAATACTTCTAAAACTCAAATGATGAAATTGTGAAAGTATATTCAATGAAGGGGGATAAATACAATTTTTTAAATAAATACAGATTTATACCAATATCACTACAATATGTTGAGTTATTAGGGTTCGAATCTAAACTTTTAGACTTTTTAACGCAATTTTCAACTTCCCAGTCAACCACAAATCGTATATCAATGTATGAAAATTATCGCAAATATATCTCAACGAAGTCGAAATCGTAGAACACGCTTTTTATCATGCGCAGAAATTCATCTTTAATTGTATAGCATGGTGGAGTCTTTGCGATTTACGATTGTAGGCTTAGAGTTGTAAGACAGTGTGAAACAAATCACTTTCTATCGGATATAATCGTATATAAATACGTATATCAATGAACTGCATACCGTTATTTCTCAGTACGTATATCGCCTCCAAAATAGTACGTATATGCTGTTTTTGTGCATCAAATGTGAGTTTTTATGATATATATGAGTGCGGATATTGGAGTTAAAACATTATTATACGTATGAAAATGTTGACTGGGTTCACTTCGAATTTGCCACCTGTTTTCTTGATTTGTCATTGAATATACTGTCAAAGTTTTAGTGTATTTGTAGTCTCGATCAACTAGATTTGTTGAGAGAATTCGTTACCGATATTGTTTTTGGCACATTTGGCATGTGCAGTGTAGGATAAATAAAAACGATACACTGTGCCCCAGTGCTGAGCCAAGAAAATTTCCAGCCCGAAAAGATCCTGGACCTGATCAGAAATCGACCCCGATATCACAACCGTGTGAGAGAGCTAATTGATCAACATTGCTAACCAGGTAGCCACGGGTACCAAAAAAATTTTCTAACATAAATAGGCGGCAAATTTCATGTTAAGTTGAAAAATTGCGTGAAAATGTCTAAAAATTCAGATTTTAACTCAAATAACTCAACATGTTCTAGTGATATTGGTACAAATCTGTAAATATTAAAAAAAACTCTGTTTATCCCCTTTCCAAAACTGCTAAAATATTGTAAATCGGTGAGCAAGATCGCGCCAAATGACCTATGGTCGAATATCGACCATTTTTGATTTGAATGAAACTTTGCACATGTATTTGGCTTAGCAAACTGAGCATTTTTCACAGATGGAGAGAATTTTTACACCCATGAGTTACATTCTAAAAGGGCGTATGCCTTTTGGCATAGGTTTTATTCGAAGCATTGTAGCCCAGAAACCGTTGGTTGTATAGAAGAACTCTCTGAGAATGAGTTGCAGGGAATTAAAAATGCACCATAAAAAATATACAGTGTACAAAAAAAAAATTTTTTTACCGAAAAATATTAAAAATAAACATTAAATTTCAATTTAAAAAAAAAAGTTAATTTTTTTTTTATTTTTTTTACAGAAACTTGAGTCCAGGATGGAGAATTGAAAAATAATTTTTTTATGGAAGATTAAGTTTTTTATAAAAATTCTAATTTAAACATTTTTCAAAATATTTTTATTCTGATGATTTTAAAAGATGCAGAGATTCATTTTGAATCAAAAAGCTCTTGATAGTAAACATTCTAAAGGCATCGGTTTTCGAGTTATTTTAAATTTAAGCTCGAACAAATATTAATATTTCGGAATATACACGTTTTTCTTAATTTGTCCATGGTTCTCCAGCAAAAACCATACGTTCATTGGAATGCTTGATCAAAAGTATACAATTCATTTATTGACAACAAAGCGATTGGATAAATAACTCAAGCGCTAAACCTTAGCTTACTTACACGTTCCCACTTGCCGAATGTTTTATAAAAAACCTAAATTAATCCACCTAGCGGTCAGACCCAGCCTTTCTCATTTAATTTTTTATTTGTAAAAATGGATTTACACGAACGCTTCAATCCAATAAATGTATATTCACTCTTTAGGTTCTAAAATATTGATGTTGTAATCTTCACATATAAAAATGCAGTGAAGTCTGTCTGTCTGATCCATATAGGCCCGAAAACTACCGAACCGATCGACGTGAAAATTTGTATGTAGGGGTTTTTGGTGCCGATAAAGGTTCCTATGATAGTTTGAGACCCCTCCCTCTTCTGGAAGGGAGGGGTCCCATACAAATGAAACATAAATTTCTGCACAACTCAAGAACAAACCAAGCAAATGAAACCGAATTTGGCATGTGGATGTTTTAAGGGGTAACTAATATGTCCATAATAGTTGGATGAAACCCAAATTTTTGCACATCTCGAGAACTAATCAACCAAATGGAACAAAATTTGGCAGGTAAATGTTTTTAGTGGTAACAAATATGTCCATAATGGTTTGACGCCCCTCCCTCTTCTGGAAGTACATGTTTCTTCACAAATTTCTGCACATCTCGCGAACTAATCAACTAAATGGAACCATATTGGCAGGAATGTTTTTAGTGGTAACAAATATGTTCAATAATCGACCTCAGACAACATTTTGGATTGTAAGATGGCAACTTCCGGTTTCTGGCAAACAGCCGAAAATGGCCGATTTCCACCCAGTATAATAATATCCGGATCTAGAATAATACACAGGAGCTAAAATCGACCACAGATAGCATTTTAAATTCTAAGATAGCGACTTCCGGTTTCTGAAAACAGCAGAAAATGACCAAATACCACCCAATATGAGTTTTTATTTAACCAGTATGCCGTTCAAAATCCAGAAATTGTCTCCAAATGCCATTAAGAAATCCAAAATGGCGACTTCCGGTGTCGGAAAAACAGCGGCAAATGACCAAATACCACCCAATATGGGTATTTCCGGAACCGTAATGATGCACTGGAGCCACAAATCGACTTCAGACAACATTTTGAATTGTAAGATGGCAACTTTCGGTTTCTGGAAAATAGCCTGAAATGGACGATTCCCATTAAATATTAGTATTTATGGAACCAGAAAGATGCACAGAAGCATTGATCACAGACACAATCTTGAATTTTAAGATGGTGACTTCCGGTGTCTGGCAAACAGCCGGAAATGACCAAATACCATTCAATATGAATGTTTTCGGAACCAGAACTACACCCAGATTCCAGAAATTGATTTCACAGGCAATTTTAAAGTCCAAAATGACGACTTTCGGCTTCTGAAAAACAGTCCAAAGTGACCAAATGTCACCCAATATGAGTTTTTCTTTAACCAGTATCCTAAATACCATTTTGAAATCCAAAATGGCGACTACCGGTTTGTGAAAAACAGCCTAAAATAAACAAATACTATCCAATATGAGTATCTCTGGAACCAGAATGATGCAATGAGCTAACAATTGTCCTCAGGCACCATTTTGAATTGCTAAATGGCAACTTATAGGCAACAGTCGGAAAAGGCCGAATAATACTCAATAAGTATATTTCCGTAAACATGATGATGCATAGAAACCAAACATTGACCCTGGACACTATTTTGAATTTGAAGACGACCACTTTTAGTTTCTGGAAAACAACCAAAAATACCTCCCAATATGGGTTTTTCCGGTGTCAGATTGATGCCAGAAAGTCTGCTGATAATGACAGAATACCACCCAATATGAATATATTCAGAACTAAGGCGATGTACAGAATCCAATAGACGAGGATGTTGTCATTACGATAAAACCAATCATAACAAACGATTTGTTATTTGACTTTGATCATATCCTATGGCTGATTCGTCGTGCATTTGCAGACTTCAAACAAACCGCAAGGAATCAATTAACTTGGAACGTTCAAATAGTACGACACCACATTTAAATTATGTTGAGGCCACATATATCAATCAAAGCAGTTATAGTTTTAAATAGCCTTTGAATTTCTCTTCTTTCCATAACTTTTGAGCCACATATCAAATTGTTATGAAGTTTGTTATTTGCAAGTTTGAGAGATGACTCGTTCGTATGACACTAGTTATGTTCAAATAAGTCATGTAATTTGTGAGATAATAGATTTTCGTTGTTTTATTAACAATTTAATACATAACGGTTGCTTAAGTTCGATTATAATCAAATGAAATGGGAACGTGTAGGGCAGCCAAACTTTGAAACCACGTGTTCAATCATAATTCATCAGTTAACCCTTAACTAGCCCGCTCATCTGATAATAGTAATCAAATCGGTTGTGTAGTTTCTGAGATAATGAAGTTTCGTGATTTTCACAAGTCGGCACATTACAAATGAAGTTACAGTTCGATTACAGTAAAATTCAATAGGGTCTTCTGAGGCAGCTAGACCATTCATTTGACACTAATTTTGTGGAAATCGGGTCAGCCATCTCTGAGAAAAGTGAGTGAGTTCAAGTAGTCTTCGGAATATGTTCCTTTGCATAGCTGGATTTCACATTTTTAAACATAACAGGCAAAGTAATAGTCCGATTGCAAAACAAGTCAACAGGGTCTTATGGGGCAATTAGACCATCCATTTGACACTGATTTTATGAAAATCGGTACAGCCATCTCTGAGAAACATGAGTGAGATTAAACAGTCTTCAGAACACGTTTCTTTTCATAACTTCTGAACCACGAGGTTAATCTTTATGAAATTCAAAAATTAAAAGTTTTCTAGGTAGCTCGTTCTTTTGAAATCAATTTTCTTCAAATCGATTGTGTATTTTCTGAGATATTGATGTTTCATGATTTTCACATTTTTAAACATAACCTCTAAACCAAAAATCCGATTACAATAAAATTCAATGGGGTCTTGTTGGGCAACAGGACCTTTCATTTGCAATTAATTTAATGAAAATCGGTCCAGCCATCTCTGAGAAAAAAGTGTGAGAATAAAAATCTGCACATACACACACACACTCACACACACACACACACATACACACACACACATACAGAAAATGCTCAGCTCGTCGAGCTGAGTCGAGTGATACATAGGGATACCATCTGGTCGAAGTTAGAAATCAGGACACCTTTTTGCCTTTCTCCTAGAAAGGTATAGCAATCACTTGCGAAACCGAAAGTATAAAAGTGCTCCAAAGGGCCGAATGGCATATATCACTCGACTCAGCTCGACGAGCTGAGCATTTTCTGTATGTGTGTGTGTATGTGTGTGTGTGTGTGTGTGTGTGTGTGTGTGTGTGTATGTGCAGATTTTTATTCTCACTCACTTTTCTCAGAGATGGCTGGACCGATTTTCATTAAATTAATTGCAAATGAAAGGTCCTGTTGCCCAACAAGACCCCATTGAATTTTATTGTAATCGGATTTTTGGTTTAGAGGTTATGTTTAAAAATGTAAAAATCATGAAACATCAATATCTCAGAAAATACACAACCGATTTGAAGAAAATTGATTTCAAAAGAACGAGCTACCTAGAAAACCCTCAAGTTTTGAATTTCATAAAGATTGAACTTGTGGTTCAAAAGTTATGAAAAGAAACGTGTTCTGAAGACGGTTTAATCTCACTCATGTTTCTCAGAGATGGCTGTACCGATTTTCATAAAATCAGTGTCAAATGGAAGGTCTAATTTCCCCATAAGACCCTATTGACTTGTTTTGCAATCGGACTATTACTTTGCCTGTTATGTTTAAAAATGTGAAATCCAGCTATGCAAAGGAACATATTCCGAAGACTACTTGGACTCACTCACTTTTCTCAGAGATGGCCGACCCGATTTTCACAAAATTAGTGTCAAATGAATGGTCTAGCTGCCTCAGAAGACCCTATTGAATTTTACTGTAATCGAACTGTAACTTCATTTGTAATGTGCCGACTTGTGAAAATCACGAAACTTCATTATCTCAGAAACTACACAACCGAATTGATTAATATTATTATCAGATGAGCGGGCTAGTTAAGGGTTAACTGATGAATTATGATTGAACACGTGGTTTCAACGTTTGGCAGCCCTACACGTTCCCATTTCATTTGTTTAAAATCGAACTTAAGCAACCGTTATGTATTAAACTGTTAATAAAACAACGAAAGTCTATTATACGAACGAGTCATCTCTCAAACTTACAAATAACAAACTTCATAACAATTTGATATGTGGCTCAAAAGTTATAGAAAGGAGAGAAATTCAAAGACTATTTAAAACTATACCTGCTTTGATCGATATATGTGGCCTCAACATAATTTAAATGTGGTGTCGTACTATTTGAACGTTCCAAATTCATTGATTCCTTGCGGTTTGTTTGAAGTCTACAAATGCACGACGAATCGGCCATAGGATATGATCAAAGTCAAATAACAAATCGTTTGAAATGATTGGTTTTATCGTAATGACAACATCCTCGTCTATTGGCTACTGTACATCGCCTTAATTCTGAATATATTCATATTGGGTGGTATTCTGTCATTATCAGCAGACTTTCTGGCATCAATCTGACACCGGAAATACCCATACTGGGAGGTATTTTTGGTTGTTTTCCAGAAACTAAAAGTGGTCGTCTTCAAATTCGATATAGTGTCCAGGGTCAATGTTTGGTTTCTATGCATCATCACGTTTACGGAAACATCCATATTGAGTATTATTCGGTCATTTCCGACTGTTGCCTATAAGTTGCCATTTAGCAATTCAAAATGGTGCCTGAGGTTGTTACCTTTGAGATTGTTAGCTCCTTGCATCATTCTGGTTCCAGAGATACTCATATTGGATAGTATTCGTTTATTTTAGGATGTTTTTCACAAACCGGTAGTCGCCATCTTGGACTTCAAAATGGTATTTAGGATACTGGTTAAAGAAAAACTCATATTGGGTGATATTTGGTCACTTTGGATTGTTTTTCAGAAGCCGAAAGTCGTCATTTTATACTTTAAAATTACCTTTGAAATCAATTTCTGTCATCTGGACGTAATTCTGGTTCCGAAAACAATCATATTGAATGGTATTAGGTCATTTCCGGCTGTTTGCCAGACACCGGAAGTCACCATCTTGAAAATTCAAGATTGTGTCTGTGATCAATTTTTAGCTTCTGTGCATCTTTCTGGTTCCAGAAATACTAATATTTAATGGGAATCGTCCATTTCAAGCTGTTTACCAGAAACCGAAAGTTGCCATCTTACAATTCAAAATGTTGTCTGAAGTCGATTTGTGGCTCCAGTGCATCATTACGGTTTCGGAAATACCCATATTGGGTGGTATTTGGTCATTTGCCGCTGTTTTTCTGACACCGAAGTCGCCATTTTGGATTTCATAATGGCATTTGGAGACAATTTCTGGATTTTGAACGGCATACTGGTTAAAGAAACACTCATATTGGGTGGTATTTGGTCATTTTCGGCTGTTTTCAGAAACCGGAAGTCGCCATCTTAGAATTTAAAATGCTATCTGTGGTCGATTTTAGCTCCTGTGTGTTATTCTAGATCCGGATATTATTATATTGGGTGGAAATTGGCCATTTCCGGCTGTTTTCCAGAAACCGGAAGTTGCCATCTTACAATCCAAAATGTTGTCTGAGGTCGATTATGGAACATAATTGTTACCACTAAAAACATTCACCTGCCAATATGGTTCCATTTAATTGATTAGTTCGCGAGATGTGCAGAAATTTGTGAAGAAACAGGTACTTCCAGAAGAGGTAGGGGCGTCAAACTATCATGGACATATTTGTTACCTCTAAAAACATTCACATACCAAATTTGGTTGTATTTTCTTGATTGGTTCTTGAGCTGTGCGAAATTTGTTTTTCATTTTCTTGGGATCCCTCCCTTATAGAAGAGGGAGTCGGGTTTCAAACCATTATGTACATATTTGTTACCACTAAAAACATTTACCTGCCAAAATTTGTTCCATTTGGTTGATGAGTTCTCAAGATGTGCACAAATTTGTGTTTCATCCAACTATTATGGACATATTAGTTACCCCTAAAACATCCACATGCCAAATTCGGTTTCATTTGCTTGGTTTGTTCTTGAGTTGTGCAGAAATTTATGTTTCATTTGTATGGGACCCCTCCCTTCCAGAAGAGGGAGGGGTCTCAAACTATCATAGAAACCTTTATCGGGACCAAAAACCCCTACATACAAATTTTCACGTCGATCGGTTCGGTAGTTTTCGGGCCTATATGGATCAGACAGACAGACAGACTTGACTGCATTTTTATATGTATAGATTACAACATCAATATTTTAGAACCTAAAGAGTGAATATACATTTATTGGATTGAAGCGTTCATGTAAATCTATTTTTACAAATAAAATATTGAATGAGAAAGGCTGGGTCTGACCGTTAGGTGGATTAATTTAGGTTTTTCGGTACAAATTTGAGCTAAGCTGTTTTTCGAAGTTCAGAATAATTTACCACGTTAAATGTGATTAGCACCTCAAAAACACCAAAATACTTCTTTACTTGTTCAACATACTTCTCAAACGACCCAATATTATTACGCAGCTTTGAATTTATAGGCAGATGTTCAGCACATGTAGACTGTTCCAAATTAAACTAACCGTTTAGAGGGGACTAACTGGAAAGTCTAAAAAAAAAATATTTTTTCTAGATGTTTAGGGTAAAGTGAAGTGTTCGGGTATTTCGGCTATTGACTAAGAAATGTTTGAAGATTTTGTGTGTCATGAGTGCAAATATAGTGAGTATTACGCTATTTGCAGCGTTTTTCGCGCAGTGCGTCTTGAACTGTCCTACAGATCAGACGTTTTTTCGGTTGCTTGTGGACTGGTCTTTGACTGCCTATAGCTTCAAAGTTTTGTGTTTTGTCAGTGTGTCTTTTAAAGACTACCTGAAAGTTATTTCCCATCAGTCTTTCTCAAGACTACCTACTTTTGAATTTAACATTTGTTTTAACTTTTTTCGTATCACCTGAAATGGCTGGACGGAAAAAGAAACCTCGCATCGCTGCGGGGAGGAAAAGAGAAGCATCTCTTTCTGACACTTCGAGTGTCTGTAGTGACAATCCTTTTGATATTTTGCCTGAGCAAGAAGCTGGTGAAATGGAAGTTATTAATAATGAAACGATACAAAATATAAAATCTTTAAAAAAGGAGAAAGTTCCACCTTTTGTGGTAACTATTTCTTCTGAATTTAATATATTCAAAAAGGAACTTTCAACGTTTGTTTCTGACGTTAAAGTTACCTATCAAATTGGCCGTAGAGGTGAATGTCGCTTATTAGCCGACTCAGTAAAGGGTCGTGATCGTCTTGTTCAGTATTTAACTGACAAGATGTACAAATTTTTTACATATGACACCAAGAACGCCAAGCCGTTCAAGGTTGTCTTGAAAGGTCTCACCAACGATCAAACCGTTAATGAGATCAAACTTACTTTAACAGATTTACTTGGCATAGCCCCTACCCAAGTAATTCTAATGAAACAAAAATCACGAGGCGAAAACAGTCAGAGAACTGGAATTTCCCTTGTTAATTATTTAATTCATTTTAACCGCAATGAAGTTAACAACTTAAAATTTTTTGAAAAAGCACATGCTTTGTATAATGTGCATGTAAAGTGGGAAATTTATAGGAAGTATGGCGGAGGTGAAAAGCATATCACCCAATGCCGTACTTGCCAACGTTATGGCCATGGTTCCAAATTCTGTAACATGGACCAAAAATGTCTTAATTGTGGAGACTCTTCTCACAAAAAGGACACATGTCCTGTGAAAGAGAGTAAAAATTTTCGCTGTGCGAATTGTAACGGCAACCATATGTCGAATTTTTATCAATGCCCAGTCCGTTTAGCAATTGTTAAGGCAAGACAAGGTAAACAAAATTCAATTTCTCAATTAAAACCAACTTCAAAACAAAATTCTCCAAGCGTACCAGTGACGCATAGTTTACCTACTCCTTTGCATACCCGTTTAACTTATGCACAGGTTACAGGTAGTTCGAACATTATACCGCCTAGTGTTGGTAGTTCGAAAATGACCGTTAATATGGGTAAGCAAAACACGCTAGAAAATAATTGTACACCTATTACTCCAGCTAATATTGCTGCCGAAAATATTTTTTCTAATGTCAACTGCCTGGGGCCTATTACGGCAGGTAAACTTTCTTTTTTGCAACAGGCAATGTTCGATCTTATGAACGCCATGTTGCAGGCAAAATCAATGTTTGAAGCCATTCAAATAGGCACAAATTTTACTATTAAAATTGTTTCTAATTTAAAATTTAGCAATGATTTTAAATAAAACAATTAAAATATTAAATTGGAATGCTCACTCATTGAAGGCCAATGAGAATGAACTTTTTAATTTTTTAACAGTAAATAATGTGCATATTGCAATTATTACTGAAACATTTTTGAAACCTAACATAAAATTAAAATATGATTCCAATTACGTGGTTCATAGATATGATAGGATTCAAGGTTCCGGCGGTGGAGTTGCAATTGTTATTCATCGCCGAATCAAACATCGTGCTCTTCCCCATCTTGAGACGAAAGTTATTGAAACTTTGGGAATTGAAGTTCAAACTGAACTTGGGATTTTATTTATTGCCGCAGCATATTTACCATTTCAATGCACACGCGAGCACAAAAATTATTTTAAAGGTGATTTACAAAAACTCACCAGAAATCGTTCGAAATTTTTTATAATCGGCGATTTTAACGCTAAACATCGTTCATGGAATAATTCTCAAAGTAATTCCAATGGCAAAATTTTATTCAATGATTGTTCTTCAGGATACTATTCTATTTTGTCTCCGAATAGTCCTACATGCTTTTCTTCTGTAAGAAACCCTTCAACAATTGATTTGGTGCTAACAGATCAAAGTCATGTATGTAGTGATTTGATCACACATGCTGACTTTGATTCTGACCATCTTCCAATAACTTTTTCTTTATCACATGAATCAGTTTTAAACCCTATGAGCTCTGTTTTTAATTATAACAAGGCTAATTGGGAAAGATACAAAACTCATATTGAGAGAAATTTCAATAATGAGCTTGATTTGCAAAACGAAGTGAATATTGATTCCGCTTTGGAAGCATTAAAATGTGCAATTGTTGATGCCAGGAATTATTCTGTTCCAAAGGCTCAAGTGAAATTTGATTCATCAACAATTGACGAAAATCTTCAACTTCTAATTCGTTTGAAAAATGTCCGCAGACGTCAATATCAACGTTCTCGTGACCCTGTTTTTAAAACTATTTATAAAGATTTACAGAAAGAGATTAAACATAGATTTACTCTTCTGAGAAATCAAAATTTTGAGACTAAAGTTGAAAAATTGAAACCATATTCAAAACCATTTTGGAAGCTGTCGAAGATTCTTAAGAAACCTTCAAAGCCTATTCCAGTTTTAAAAGATGGTGAACGTTTTCTTGTATCCAATGAACAAAAGGCTCAAAGACTTGCTCAGCAGTTTGAGAGTGTTCATAACTCAAATTTGAATTTTGTGAGTCCAATTGAAAATGAAGTCACACGTCAATTTGATTTAATTTCTTCCCAGAATTTTTTACCTGCAGAAATAATTGAAACTAACTTGAATGAGATTAAATCAATTATTAAAAATTTCAAAAATATGAAAGCACCTGGTGACGATGGAATCTTTAATATACTAATCAAACATCTCCCTGAGAGCACAATGGAATTTTTAGTGAAAATTTTCAATTGCTGCTTCAAAATTGCATATTTTCCCAAATTATGAAAAAATGCAAAAATTACTCCCATTTTAAAACCGGATAAGAACCCAGCAGAAGTTTCAAGTTATCGACCAATCAGTTTGCTTTCTTCAATAAGTAAACTGTTTGAGAGAATTATTCTTAACAGAATGATGTCACACATCAACGAAAATTCAATTTTTGCAAATGAACAGTTTGGATTTCGCCATGGGCATTCCACAACTCATCAATTGCTCAGAGTTACTAATATGATACGAGCTAACAAATCTGAAGGTTATTCCACTGGAGCTGCTCTTTTAGACATAGAAAAAGCATTCGACAGTGTTTGGCATAAAGGTTTGATTGCGAAATTGCAAACTTTTAATTTTCCAATTTTCCTAATCAAAATTTTAAAAAATTATCTTACTGATCGAACTCTGCAGGTTGTCTATCAGAATTCAAAATCTGATAGATTTCCTGTTAGAGCAGGTGTACCTCAAGGTTCAGTCTTGGGTCCAGTCCTGTACAACATATTCACTTCAGATCTTCCTGATTTGCCTCCAGGATGCACAAAGTCATTGTTCTGCGATGACACAAGCATTTCCGTAAAAGGAAAAAGTCTTCGTGTCATATGCAGTCGATTGCAGAAAAGTTTAGATATTTTTTCTTCCTACTTGCAAAAGTGGAAAATCTCTCCCAATGCTTCTAAAACTCAAATGATAATTTTTCCGCATAAGCCTAGGGCTTCTTTTCTCAAGCCAAACAATAATCACGTTGTCAAGATGAATGGGGTTATTTTAAGTTGGTCCGATAAGGTTAAGTACTTGGGACTAATTTATGATAAAAAACTTATTTTCAAAGAGCACATTGAGAGTATACAAGCCAAGTGCATCAAATATACGAGATGTTTATATCCTCTCATTAACAGGAATTCTAAACTTTGTTTAAAGAACAAACTTTTGATTTACAAACAAATTTTTAGACCAGCAATGCTTTATGCTGTACCGATCTGGTCAAGTTGCTGTTCAACAAGGAAGAAAACGCTCCAAAGGATTCAGAATAAAATTCTGAAAATGATTTTGAAGCGTCCTCCTTGGTTTGGTACACTCGAATTACATAGACTTACTGGTGTTG
Organism: Wyeomyia smithii; assembly: GCF_029784165.1. Lineage (NCBI taxonomy): Eukaryota > Metazoa > Arthropoda > Insecta > Diptera > Culicidae > Wyeomyia > Wyeomyia smithii. The sequence continues at coordinate 100,465,700 of NC_073694.1, forward strand.
AACCATTAGAAGCTATGTCAAATAAAATTATTAACAATTTTCGACAAAAATCGTTGCAATCCTCAATTGCTACGATAAGCTCTCTTTATAGCCAATAAGTTAGCAATTAAGTTAGTTGTAAGTTTACTTCCCCTTTCCTGACAAGTAGGTTTAAATCCCTACGAATGATAAGTCCTAATTGCGAAAGCAAACAAATCCTAACAATTAACATTACAAATTTCTAACAGTGTTGAGAAGTCACCATTTGTGATTGGACACACATACTAATTATTTACTAATATTTATCATAAATACTTAAGCTACTAACAAATCCCCCCTTAAAAAAAAAAAAAAAGCGTTTTTCGCGCAACCATGGTTTTTTAACTTGTGGTAAGTTTTTCTCTGCATCTACTGAGCCGATCTGGCTGAATTTTTTCCAGCATGTAAAAATGGATTATCTTACTTGCTACATAGCCGTTTTTCAATATCTAATTTTTTCAATGATTTATTATTTTTTAAAGTGATTTTTTTAGGAAAAAAAGCTATTTTTTACTAAAATGGCCGCCTTTTTGTAAATTTTTTGAAATTTAAAAACGGCTTTGTAACAAGTTAGATAATCCATTCTTACATGCTAAAAAAATCAGCCAGATCGGTTAGGCCAATTTAGTGAGGGCATTCAAGTTCCCAGCTGCCAACAATGTAATACACTATATATGCAACCACAACATGCAAAATGAGTCTTCAAACAAACTTTAATAAATAGCCGAACACCTTGCTATACTCTAAACATTGGAAAAAAATTTTTTTCGACCTTCCAGGGTAAAGCCAAATGTTAAACGTTTACAATACCTAAAAGATTTCTCTCGTCATTTCACTAAGATTCAACCAAAAACAAAATCGTCCGTAGTGACCGTTGTGTTCTGGAATCAAAAAAGTTATTGATTTTGAAAAATTCTGCATATTTTTATCACACTACAAAATTGAAAATCTCATGAAAATCAGGACAAATGCCAGAAAGTGAAAAATAAATCAGGACGTCAAAAAAGGGTCTTAAAATCAGGACATGTCCTGCTAAATCAGGACGGATGGTATCCCTAGTGATATATGCCCTTCGGCCCTTTGGAGCACTTTTATACTTTCGGTTTTGCAAGAGATTGCTATACCTTTGCAGGAGAAAGGCAAAAAATATGTTTGTCGTGCAACACTACCTACTTGTTTACTAATAATAACTGTTTTTGAAGTACGCAACCAATAACTACTGGGTTACCTACAATATCTGTTTTCGTACATAAATACGATTGCACTACTCCAGATGTGTTAGTAACAGTTTGCATTTTGTGAAGATGAATAAAGTGAAAATGGAATACACCAAGCCCAAATGCTGTAAACCCTTTCCTGATCATCGGTGCTCATCAAGCTTACGCAAATTAAACGAAAACGTTATTGCAAAATTAAAAATATTGAACAGTCAAGCTCATTTTAATACGTCTTTATCAATTTGTGATTCGTGTAGTTATTGGAATGATAGTCAACCCACCATTCATCCCTTCGTTGTTTATACTATTCAGAATCTGGAACATTTAGGAATATCAGCTTCATCATAATATCGGAAGTACTCCATCATGATACTGTTGCGGTTCAGGTGTTCATTGCCAAATTATTGAGTTTTTTGAAAACAACAATAGAGCTGAAAAAAGCGATATTAATGTCTGATGGAGCTGCCTCGCAATATAAAAATAGAAAAAACTTTGCAAGTCTTTGCAAGTTCGAAACAAAATATAGCGTCGATGCAGAGTGGCATTTTTTTGCGACTTCTCATGGTAAAGGCCCATGCGATGCAATTGGTGGCATATTAAAACGAATGGCTGGAAATGCAAGTTTATCTAAAGAACATTAACATCCCATTACAAGCGCAAAAGAATTGTATGATTGGTCTAATGAGAAAAGTAATAAAAATTCATCAAAAATGTCATTTAGTTGGGTATCATATGAAGAATATGAACAAGGAGTAACAGAATGGAGCAATATTTTCAAAAAATCTATAATAATAGCTGCCACACAAAAGCGTTACTATTTTGTTCCGATTTCAGAAAATAATATACAAACAAAGCTGTTTTCAAAAGATGACGAATCATTTACTTATGATGTATATGAAATATAAGGTGAAACTAGTTCTGTAAGGTATCTATGTCATAAAAAATATGTTCCCAAGATAATAAAACTCGAAAATAAATATTTGATTCTTATATATTTATATCACTTACAATATTTAACTCTTTTCTTGAGAACCGTTCGCCCAATCGTTTTGTTGTCAAAGAATGAATTGTATATTTTTGATCAAGCATTCCAATGAACGTATGGTTTTTGCTGGAGAACCATGGACAAATTAAGAAAAACGTGTATTTTCCTAAATAATCATAATTTTTCGAGCTTAAATTAGAAATAACTCGAAAACCAATGCCTTTAGAATGTTTACTACCAAGAGCTTTTTGATTCAAAATGACTCTCTGCATCTTTTAAAATCATCAGAATACAAATATTTTGAAAAATGTTTGAATTAGAATTTTCATAAAAATATTAATCTACCATAAAAAAATTATTTTTCATTTCTCCATCCTGGACTTTTTTTTAAAAGTTGCGTATTAACGTCAAGTTTCTTTAAAAAAATAAAAAAAATTAACTCTTTTTGCCTTTCTCCTAGAAAGGTATAGCAATCACTGGAAAAACCAAAGGTATAAAAGTGCTCCAGAGGGTCGAATCTCGTATATCAATCGACTTAGTTTGACGAGCTGAGCATTTTCTGTATGTGTGTGTGTGTGTGTGTGTGTGTGTGTGTGTGTGTGTGTATGTGTGTGTGTGTATGTGTGTGTGTATGTAACGCTCTCCCAATCTCACTCGATTTTCTCAGGGATGGCTGGACCGATCTTCATGAAATTAATTGCAAATGAAAGGTCTAGTTGCCCCATAGGACCCTATTGAATTTCATTGCATTAGGATTTTTAGTTTAGAGGTTATGTTAAAAAATGTGAAAATCACGAAACATCATTATCTCAGAAACTACTCAACGGGATTTAACAAAATTGATTTTAAATGAACGAACTACTTAAAAAACTCTCAACTTTTGAGTTTCATGAAGATTGACTGTGTGGTTCAGAAATTATTTGAAGAAACGTGTTCTGGAGAGTGTTTAATATCACTCATGTTTCTCAGAGTTGGCTGAACCGATTTCCACAAAATTAGTGTCATTTGGAAGGTCTAGTTACCCCATGAGACCCTATTGTTTTTTTTTTGCAATCGGACTATTACTTTGCCTGCTATGTTTAAAAATATGAAATCCAGCTTTGAAAAGAAACATATTCCGAAGACTACTTAAACTCACTCACTTTTCTCAAGGATGGCTGAACCGATTTCCACGAAATTAGTGTCAAATGAAAGGTCTAGCTGCCTCATGACACTCTATAGAATTTCAATGTAATCGGTCTCTTACTTTGTCTGTAATGTATCAAAATATGAAAATCACGAAACTTCATTATCTCAGAAACTACACAACCGATTTAAACAATATTGGTATCAAATGAACGGGCTAGTTAAAGGATAATTGATGAATTTTATAGTGATTAAACACGTGGTTCAAAAATTGTGAAAAGAAACATGTTCCGGTGACTTTTCAAATTCACACGTTTTCTCAAAAATGGCTGGACTAAATTCAACAATCTTAGTGTCAAATGAAAAGTTTGGCTTTCCTATAGGTTCCCCCGGGTTGTCTCTCAAACTCAAAAGTAAAAAATTTCATAGCAATTTGATATGTGGTTTAAAAGTTATGAAAAGAAACGAAATTCAAAGACTATTTAAAACTGTAACTGCTTTGATCAAAACATATGGCCCGGAAATTAAAATTTGGTATTGTGCTATTCGTACGTTCCCGGTATTGCTCGTGATTGAAGTGTACGAAATTCAAAGTCATTTCTTTTATTTCGCTATTACTTCAGCACGAATATTTTACTCCTAATCATTATATTTTTTTAACTTTTTGCCTTTCTCCTAGAAAGGTATAGCAATCACTTGCAAAACCGAAGATATGAAAGTGCTCCAAAGGGCCGAATGGCATATATCACTCGACTCAGTTCAACGAGCTGAGCATTTTCTGTATGTATGTATGTGTGTGTGTGTGTGTGTGTGTGTGTGTGTGTGTGTGTGTGTGTGTGTGTGTGTGTGTGTGTGTGTGTGTATGTGTGTGTGTGTGTATGTGCAGATTTTTATTTTCACTCACTTTTCTCAGAGATGGCTGGACCGATTTTCATGAAATTATGCAAATGAAAGATCTAGTTGCCCCATAAGACCCTATTAAATTTCATTGTAATTGGATTTTTATTTTAGAGGTTATGTTTAAAAATGTAAAAACCACGAAACATCAATATCTCCGAAACCACACAACCGATTTCAATAAAATTGGTATCAAATGAACGGGCTATCTTAAAAACACCTAACTTTTGAATTTTATATAGATTGAACATGGGTTCAAAAGTTATGAAAAGAAACGTCTTTTGAAAACTGTTTAATTTCACTCATGTTTATCAGAGATGGCTGGACCGATTTCCACAAAATCAGTGTCATATGAAAGGTCTAGTTACCCCATAAGACCCTATTGATTTTTTGCAATCGGACTATTACTTTGCCTGTTATGTTCAAAAATATGAAATCTAGCTTTGAAAAGAAACATATTCCGAAGAATACATAAACTCACTCACTTTTCTCAGAGATGGCTGAACCGATTTTCACGAAACTAGTGTCAAATGAAAGGTCTAGCTGACTCATAACACCCTATTGAATTTTACTGTAATCGAACTGTAACTTCGCCTGTAATGTAAAACCTTAGCTTACTTACACGTTCCCACTTGCCGAATGTTTTATAAAAAACCTAAATTAATCCACCTAGCGGTCAGACCCAGCCTTTCTCATTTAATTTTTTATTTGTAAAAATGGATTTACACGAACGCTTCAATCCAATAAATGTATATTCACTCTTTAGGTTCTAAAATATTGATGTTGTAATCTTCACATATAAAAATGCAGTGAAGTCTGTCTGTCTGATCCATATAGGCCCGAAAACTACCGAACCGATCGACGTGAAAATTTGTATGTAGGGGTTTTTGGTGCCGATAAAGGTTCCTATGATAGTTTGAGACCCCTCCCTCTTCTGGAAGGGAGGGGTCCCATACAAATGAAACATAAATTTCTGCACAACTCAAGAACAAACCAAGCAAATGAAACCGAATTTGGCATGTGGATGTTTTAAGGGGTAACTAATATGTCCATAATAGTTGGATGAAACCCAAATTTTTGCACATCTCGAGAACTAATCAACCAAATGGAACAAAATTTGGCAGGTAAATGTTTTTAGTGGTAACAAATATGTACATAATGGTTTGAAACCCGACTCTCTCTTCTATAAGGGAGGGATCCCATGAAAATCAAACACTAATTTCGCACAGCTCAAGAACCAATCAAGAAAATACAACCAAATTTGGTATGTGAATGTTTTGAGAGGTAACAAATATGTCCATAATGGTTTGACGCCCCTCCCTCTTCTGGAAGTACATGTTTCTTCACAAATTTCTGCACATCTCGCGAACTAATCAACTAAATGGAACCATATTGGCAGGAATGTTTTTAGTGGTAACAAATATGTTCAATAATCGACCTCAGACAACATTTTGGATTGTAAGATGGCAACTTCCGGTTTCTGGAAAACAGCCGAAAATGGCCGATTTCCACCCAGTATAATAATATCCGGATCTAGAATAATACACAGGAGCTAAAATCGACCACAGATAGCATTTTAAATTCTAAGATGGCGACTTCCGGTTTCTGAAAACAGCAGAAAATGACCAAATACCACCCAATATGAGTTTTTATTTAACCAGTATGCCGTTCAAAATCCAGAAATTGTCTCCAAATGCCATTAAGAAATCCAAAATGGCGACTTCCGGTGTCGGAAAAACAGCGGCAAATGACCAAATACCACCCAATATGGGTATTTCCGGAACCGTAATGATGCACTGCAGCCACAAATCGACTTCAGACAACATTTTGAATTGTAAGATGGCAACTTTCGGTTTCTGGAAAATAGCCTGAAATGGACGATTCCCATTAAATATTAGTATTTATGGAACCAGAAAGATGCACAGAAGCATTGATCACAGACACAATCTTGAATTTTAAGATGGTGACTTCCGGTGTCTGGCAAACAGCCGGAAATGACCAAATACCATTCAATATGAATGTTTTCGGAACCAGAACTACACCCAGATTCCAGAAATTGATTTCACAGGCAATTTTAAAGTCCAAAATGACGACTTTCGGCTTCTGAAAAACAGTCCAAAGTGACCAAATGTCACCCAATATGAGTTTTTCTTTAACCAGTATCCTAAATACCATTTTGAAATCCAGAATGGCGACTACCGGTTTGTGAAAAACAGCCTAAAATAAACAAATACTATCCAATATGAGTATCTCTGGAACCAGAATGATGCAATGAGCTAACAATTGTCCTCAGGCACCATTTTGAATTGCTAAATGGCAACTTATAGGCAACAGTCGGAAAAGGCCGAATAATACTCAATAAGTATATTTCCGTAAACATGATGATGCATAGAAACCAAACATTGACCCTGGACACTATTTTGAATTTGAAGACGACCACTTTTAGTTTCTGGAAAACAACCAAAAATACCTCCCAATATGGGTTTTTCCGGTGTCAGATTGATGCCAGAAAGTCTGCTGATAATGACAGAATACCACCCAATATGAATATATTCAGAACTAAGGCGATGTACAGAATCCAATAGACGAGGATGTTGTCATTACGATAAAACCAATCATTACAAACGATTTGTTATTTGACTTTGATCATATCCTATGGCTGATTCGTCGTGCATTTGCAGACTTCAAACAAACCGCAAGGAATCAATTAACTTGGAACGTTCAAATAGTACGACACCACATTTAAATTATGTTGAGGCCACATATATCAATCAAAGCAGTTATAGTTTTAAATAGCCTTTGAATTTCTCTTCTTTCCATAACTTTTGAGCCACATATCAAATTGTTATGAAGTTTGTTATTTGCAAGTTTGAGAGATGACTCGTTCGTATGACACTAGTTATGTTCAAATAAGTCATGTAATCTGTGAGATAATAGATTTTCGTTGTTTTATTAACAATTTAATACATAACGGTTGCTTAAGTTCGATTATAATCAAATGAAATGGGAACGTGTAGGGCAGCCAAACTTTGAAACCACGTGTTCAATCATAATTCATCAGTTAACCCTTAACTAGCCCGCTCATCTGATAATAGTAATCAAATCGGTTGTGTAGTTTCTGAGATAATGAAGTTTCGTGATTTTCACAAGTCGGCACATTACAAATGAAGTTACAGTTCGATTACAGTAAAATTCAATAGGGTCTTCTGAGGCAGCTAGACCATTCATTTGACACTAATTTTGTGGAAATCGGGTCAGCCATCTCTGAGAAAAGTGAGTGAGTTCAAGTAGTCTTCGGAATATGTTCCTTTGCATAGCTGGATTTCACATTTTTAAACATAACAGGCAAAGTAATAGTCCGATTGCAAAACAAGTCAACAGGGTCTTATGGGGCAATTAGACCATCCATTTGACACTGATTTTATGAAAATCGGTACAGCCATCTCTGAGAAACATGAGTGAGATTAAACAGTCTTCAGAACACGTTTCTTTTCATAACTTCTGAACCACGAGGTTAATCTTTATGAAATTCAAAAATTAAAAGTTTTCTAGGTAGCTCGTTCTTTTTAAATCAATTTTCTTCAAATCGGTTGTGTATTTTCTGAGATATTGATGTTTCATGATTTTCACATTTTTAAACATAACCTCTAAACCAAAAATCCGATTACAATAAAATTCAATGGGGTCTTGTTGGGCAACAGGACCTTTCATTTGCAATTAATTTAATGAAAATCGGTCCAGCCATCTCTGAGAAAAAAGTGTGAGAATAAAAATCTGCACATACACACACACACTCACACACACACACACACACACATACACACACACACACACATACAGAAAATGCTCAGCTCGTCGAGCTGAGTCGAGTGATACATAGGGATACCATCTGGTCGAAGTTAGAAATCAGGACACCTTTTTGCCTTTCTCCTAGAAAGGTATAGCAATCACTTGCGAAACCGAAAGTATAAAAGTGCTCCAAAGGGCCGAATGGCATATATCACTCGACTCAGCTCGACGAGCTGAGCATTTTATGTATGTGTGTGTGTATGTGTGTGTGTGTGTGTGTATGTGCAGATTTTTATTCTCACTCACTTTTCTCAGAGATGGCTGGACCGATTTTCATTAAATTAATTGCAAATGAAAGGTCCTGTTGCCCAACAAGACCCCATTGAATTTTATTGTAATCGGATTTTTGGTTTAGAGGTTATGTTTGAAAAAGTAAAAATCATGAAACATCAATATCTCAGAAAATACACAACCGATTTGAAGAAAATTGATTTCAAAAGAACGAGCTACCTAGAAAACCCTCAAGTTTTGAATTTCATAAAGATTGAACTTGTGGTTCAAAAGTTATGAAAAGAAACGTGTTCTGAAGACGGTTTAATCTCACTCATGTTTCTCAGAGATGGCTGTACCGATTTTCATAAAATCAGTGTCAAATGGAAGGTCTAATTTCCCCATAAGACCCTATTGACTTGTTTTGCAATCGGACTATTACTTTGCCTGTTATGTTTAAAAATGTGAAATCCAGCTATGCAAAGGAACATATTCCGAAGACTACTTGGACTCACTCACTTTTCTCAGAGATGGCCGACCCGATTTTCACAAAATTAGTGTCAAATGAATGGTCTAGCTGCCTCAGAAGACCCTATTGAATTTTACTGTAATCGAACTGTAACTTCATTTGTAATGTGCCGACTTGTGAAAATCACGAAACTTCATTATCTCAGAAACTACACAACCGAATTGATTAATATTATTATCAGATGAGCGGGCTAGTTAAGGGTTAACTGATGAATTATGATTGAACACGTGGTTTCAACGTTTGGCAGCCCTACACGTTCCCATTTCATTTGTTTAAAATCGAACTTAAGCAACCGTTATGTATTAAACTGTTAATAAAACAACGAAAGTCTATTATACGAACGAGTCATCTCTCAAACTTACAAATAACAAACTTCATAACAATTTGATATGTGGCTCAAAAGTTATAGAAAGGAGAGAAATTCAAAGACTATTTAAAACTATACCTGCTTTGATCGATATATGTGGCCTCAACATAATTTAAATGTGGTGTCGTACTATTTGAACGTTCCAAATTCATTGATTCCTTGCGGTTTGTTTGAAGTCTGCAAATGCACGACGAATCGGCCATAGGATATGATCAAAGTCAAATAACAAATCGTTTGAAATGATTGGTTTTATCGTAATGACAACATCCTCGTCTATTGGCTACTGTACATCGCCTTAATTCTGAATATATTCATATTGGGTGGTATTCTGTCATTATCAGCAGACTTTCTGGCATCAATCTGACACCGGAAATACCCATATTGGGAGGTATTTTTGGTTGTTTTCCAGAAACTAAAAGTGGTCGTCTTCAAATTCGATATAGTGTCCAGGGTCAATGTTTGGTTTCTATGCATCATCACGTTTACGGAAACATCCATATTGAGTATTATTCGGTCATTTCCGACTGTTGCCTATAAGTTGCCATTTAGCAATTCAAAATGGTGCCTGAGGTTGTTACCTTTGAGATTGTTAGCTCCTTGCATCATTCTGGTTCCAGAGATACTCATATTGGATAGTATTCGTTTATTTTAGGCTGTTTTTCACAAACCGGTAGTCGCCATCTTGGACTTCAAAATGGTAATTAGGATACTGGTTAAAGAAAAACTCATATTGGGTGATATTTGGTCACTTTGGATTGTTTTTCAGAAGCCGAAAGTCGTCATTTTATACTTTAAAATTACCTTTGAAATCAATTTCTGTCATCTGGACGTAATTCTGGTTCCGAAAACAATCATATTGAATGGTATTAGGTCATTTCCGGCTGTTTGCCAGACACCGGAAGTCACCATCTTGAAAATTCAAGATTGTGTCTGTGATCAATTTTTAGCTTCTGTGCATCTTTCTGGTTCCATAAATACTAATATTTAATGGGAATCGTCCATTTCAAGCTGTTTACCAGAAACCGAAAGTTGCCATCTTACAATTCAAAATGTTGTCTGAAGTCGATTTGTGGCTCCAGTGCATCATTACGGTTTCGGAAATACCCATATTGGGTGGTATTTGGTCATTTGCCGCTGTTTTTCTGACACCGAAGTCGCCATTTTGGATTTCATAATGGCATTTGGAGACAATTTCTGGATTTTGAACGGCATACTGGTTAAAGAAACACTCATATTGGGTGGTATTTGGTCATTTTTGGCTGTTTTCAGAAACCGGAAGTCGCCATCTTAGAATTTAAAATGCTATCTGTGGTCGATTTTAGCTCCTGTGTGTTATTCTAGATCCGGATATTATTATATTGGGTGGAAATTGGCCATTTCCGGCTGTTTTCCAGAAACCGGAAGTTGCCATCTTACAATCCAAAATGTTGTCTGAGGTCGATTATGGAACATAATTGTTACCACTAAAAACATTCACCTGCCAATATGGTTCCATTTAATTGATTAGTTCGCGAGATGTGCAGAAATTTGTGAAGAAACAGGTACTTCCAGAAGAGGTAGGGGCGTCAAACTATCATGGACATATTTGTTACCTCTAAAAACATTCACATACCAAATTTGGTTGTATTTTCTTGATTGGTTCTTGAGCTGTGCGAAATTTGTTTTTCATTTTCTTGGGATCCCTCCCTTATAGAAGAGGGAGTCGGGTTTCAAACCATTATGTACATATTTGTTACCACTAAAAACATTTACCTGCCAAAATTTGTTCCATTTGGTTGATGAGTTCTCAAGATGTGCACAAATTTGTGTTTCATCCAACTATTATGGACATATTAGTTACCCCTAAAACATCCACATGCCAAATTCGGTTTCATTTGCTTGGTTTGTTCTTGAGTTGTGCAGAAATTTATGTTTCATTTGTATGGGACCCCTCCCTTCCAGAAGAGGGAGGGGTCTCAAACTATCATAGAAACCTTTATCGGGACCAAAAACCCCTACATACAAATTTTCACGTCGATCGGTTCGGTAGTTTTCGGGCCTATATGGATCAGACAGACAGACAGACTTGACTGCATTTTTATATGTATAGATTACAACATCAATATTTTAGAACCTAAAGAGTGAATATACATTTATTGGATTGAAGCGTTCATGTAAATCTATTTTTACAAATAAAATATTGAATGAGAAAGGCTGGGTCTGACCGTTAGGTGGATTAATTTAGGTTTTTCGGTACAAATTTGAGCTAAGCTGTTTTTCGAAGTTCAGAATAATTTACCACGTTAAATGTGATTAGCACCTCAAAAACACCAAAATACTTCTTTACTTGTTCAACATACTTCTCAAACGACCCAATATTATTACGCAGCTTTGAATTTATAGGCAGATGTTCAGCACATGTAAACTGTTCCAAATTAAACTAACCGTTTAGAGGGGACTAACTGGAAAGTCTAAAAAAAAAATATTTTTTCTAGATGTTTAGGGTAAAGTGAAGTGTTCGGGTATTTCGGCTATTGACTAAGAAATGTTTGAAGATTTTGTGTGTCATGAGTGCAAATATAGTGAGTATTACGCTATTTGCAGCGTTTTTCGCGCAGTGCGTCTTGAACTGTCCTACAGATCAGACGTTTTTTCGGTTGCTTGTGGACTGACCAGTCTGCCTATAGCTTCAAAGTTTTGTGTTTTGTCAGTGTGTCTTTTAAAGACTACCTGAAAGTTATTTCCCATCAGTCTTTCTCAAGACTACCTACTTTTGAATTTAACATTTGTTTTAACTTTTTTCGTATCACCTGAAATGGCTGGACGGAAAAAGAAACCTCGCATCGCTGCGGGGAGGAAAAGAGAAGCATCTCTTTCTGACACTTCGAGTGTCTGTAGTGACAATCCTTTTGATATTTTGCCTGAGCAAGAAGCTGGTGAAATGGAAGTTATTAATAATGAAACGATACAAAATATAAAATCTTTAAAAAAGGAGAAAGTTCCACCTTTTGTGGTAACTATTTCTTCTGAATTTAATATATTCAAAAAGGAACTTTCAACGTTTGTTTCTGACGTTAAAGTTACCTATCAAATTGGCCGTAGAGGTGAATGTCGCTTATTAGCCGACTCAGTAAAGGGTCGTGATCGTCTTGTTCAGTATTTAACTGACAAGATGTACAAATTTTTTACATATGACACCAAGAACGCCAAGCCGTTCAAGGTTGTCTTGAAAGGTCTCACCAACGATCAAACCGTTAATGAGATCAAACTTACTTTAACAGATTTACTTGGCATAGCCCCTACCCAAGTAATTCTAATGAAACAAAAATCACGAGGCGAAAACAGTCAGAGAACTGGAATTTCCCTTGTTAATTATTTAATTCATTTTAACCGCAATGAAGTTAACAACTTAAAATTTTTTGAAAAAGCACATGCTTTGTATAATGTGCGTGTAAAGTGGGAAATTTATAGGAAGTATGGCGGAGGTGAAAAGCATATCACCCAATGCCGTACTTGCCAACGTTATGGCCATGGTTCCAAATTCTGTAACATGGACCAAAAATGTCTTAATTGTGGAGACTCTTCTCACAAAAAGGACACATGTCCTGTGAAAGAGAGTAAAAATTTTCGCTGTGCGAATTGTAACGGCAACCATATGTCGAATTTTTATCAATGCCCAGTCCGTTTAGCAATTGTTAAGGCAAGACAAGGTAAACAAAATTCAATTTCTCAATTAAAACCAACTTCAAAACAAAATTCTCCAAGCGTACCAGTGACGCATAGTTTACCTACTCCTTTGCATACCCGTTTAACTTATGCACAGGTTACAGGTAGTTCGAACATTATACCGCCTAGTGTTGGTAGTTCGAAAATGACCGTTAATATGGGTAAGCATAACACGCTAGAAAATAATTGTACACCTATTACTCCAGCTAATATTGCTGCCGAAAATATTTTTTCTAATGTCAACTGCCTGGGGCCTATTACGGCAGGTAAACTTTCTTTTTTGCAACAGGCAATGTTCGATCTTATGAACGCCATGTTGCAGGCAAAATCAATGTTTGAAGCCATTCAAATAGGCACAAATTTTACTATTAAAATTGTTTCTAATTTAAAATTTAGCAATGATTTTAAATAAAACAATTAAAATATTAAATTGGAATGCTCACTCATTGAAGGCCAATGAGAATGAACTTTTTAATTTTTTAACAGTAAATAATGTGCATATTGCAATTATTACTGAAACATTTTTGAAACCTAACATAAAATTAAAATATGATCCCAATTACGTGGTTCATAGATATGATAGGATTCAAGGTTCCGGCGGTGGAGTTGCAATTGTTATTCATCGCCGAATCAAACATCGTGCTCTTCCCCATCTTGAGACGAAAGTTATTGAAACTTTGGGAATTGAAGTTCAAACTGAACTTGGGATTTTATTTATTGCCGCAGCATATTTACCATTTCAATGCACACGCGAGCACAAAAATTATTTTAAAGGTGATTTACAAAAACTCACCAGAAATCGTTCGAAATTTTTTATAATCGGCGATTTTAACGCTAAACATCGTTCATGGAATAATTCTCAAAGTAATTCCAATGGCAAAATTTTATTCAATGATTGTTCTTCAGGATACTATTCTATTTTGTCTCCGAATAGTCCTACATGCTTTTCTTCTGTAAGAAACCCTTCAACAATTGATTTGGTGCTAACAGATCAAAGTCATGTATGTAGTGATTTGATCACACATGCTGACTTTGATTCTGACCATCTTCCAATAACTTTTTCTTTATCACATGAATCAGTTTTAAACCCTATGAGCTCTGTTTTTAATTATAACAAGGCTAATTGGGAAAGATACAAAACTCATATTGAGAGAAATTTTAATAATGAGCTTGATTTGCAAAACGAAGTGAATATTGATTCCGCTTTGGAAGCATTAAAATGTGCAATTGTTGATGCCAGGAATTATTCTGTTCCAAAGGCTCAAGTGAAATTTGATTCATCAATAATTGACGAAAATCTTCAACTTCTAATTCGTTTGAAAAATGTCCGCAGACGTCAATATCAACGTTCTCGTGACCCTGTTTTTAAAACTATTTATAAAGATTTACAGAAAGAGATTAAACATAGATTTACTCTTCTGAGAAATCAAAATTTTGAGACTAAAGTTGAAAAATTGAAACCACATTCAAAACCATTTTGGAAGCTGTCGAAGATTCTTAAGAAACCTTCAAAGCCTATTCCAGTTTTAAAAGATGGTGAACGTTTTCTTGTATCCAATGAACAAAAGGCTCAAAGACTTGCTCAGCAGTTTGAGAGTGTTCATAACTCAAATTTGAATTTTGTGAGTCCAATTGAAAATGAAGTCACACGTCAATTTGATTTAATTTCTTCCCAGAATTTTTTACCTGCAGAAATAATTGAAACTAACTTGAATGAGATTAAATCAATTATTAAAAATTTCAAAAATATGAAAGCACCTGGTGACGATGGAATCTTTAATATACTAATCAAACATCTCCCTGAGAGCACAATGGAATTTTTAGTGAAAATTTTCAATTGCTGCTCCAAAATTGCATATTTTCCCAAATTATGAAAAAATGCAAAAATTACTCCCATTTTAAAACCGGATAAGAACCCAGCAGAAGTTTCAAGTTATCGACCAATCAGTTTGCTTTCTTCAATAAGTAAACTGTTTGAGAGAATTATTATTAACAGAATGATGTCACACATCAACGAAAATTCAATTTTTGCAAATGAACAGTTTGGATTTCGCCATGGGCATTCCACAACTCATCAATTGCTCAGAGTTACTAATATGATACGAGCTAACAAATCTGAAGGTTATTCCACTGGAGCTGCTCTTTTAGACATAGAAAAAGCATTCGACAGTGTTTGGCATAAAGGTTTGATTGCGAAATTGCAAACTTTTAATTTTCGAATTTTCCTAATCAAAATTTTAAAAAATTATCTTACTGATCGAACTCTGCTGGTTGTCTATCAGAATTCAAAATCTGATAGATTTCCTGTTAGAGCAGGTGTACCTCAAGGTTCAGTCTTGGGTCCAGTCCTGTACAACATATTCACTTCAGATCTTCCTGATTTGCCTCCAGGATGCACAAAGTCATTGTTCTGCGATGACACAAGCATTTCCGTAAAAGGAAAAAGTCTTCGTGTCATATGCAGTCGATTGCAGAAAAGTTTAGATATTTTTTCTTCCTACTTGCAAAAGTGGAAAATCTCTCCCAATGCTTCTAAAACTCAAATGATAATTTTTCCGCATAAGCCTAGGGCTTCTTTTCTCAAGCCAAACAATAATCACGTTGTCAAGATGAATGGGGTTATTTTAAGTTGGTCCGATAAGGTTAAGTACTTGGGACTAATTTATGATAAAAAACTTATTTTCAAAGAGCACATTGAGAGTATACAAGCCAAGTGCATCAAATATACGAGATGTTTATATCCTCTCATTAACAGGAATTCTAAACTTTGTTTAAAGAACAAACTTTTGATTTACAAACAAATTTTTAGACCAGCAATGCTTTATGCTGTACCGATCTGGTCAAGTTGCTGTTCAACAAGGAAGAAAACGCTCCAAAGGATTCAGAATAAAATTCTGAAAATGATTTTGAAGCGTCCTCCTTGGTTTGGTACACTCGAATTACATAGACTTACTGGTGTTGAACCATTAGAAGCTATGTCAAATAAAATTATTAACAATTTTCGACAAAAATCGTTGCAATCCTCAATTGCTACGATAAGCTCTCTTTATAGCCAATAAGTTAGCAATTAAGTTAGTTGTAAGTTTACTTCCCCTTTCCTGACAAGTAGGTTTAAATCCCTACGAATGATAAGTCCTAATTGCGAAAGCAAACAAATCCTAACAATTAAAATTACAAATTTCTAACAGTGTTGAGAAGTCACCATTTGTGATTGGACACACATACTCATTATTTACTAATATTTATCATAAATACTTAAGCTACTAACAAATCCCCCCTTAAAAAAAAAAAAAAGCGTTTTTCGCGCAACCATGGTTTTTTAACTTGTGGTAAGTTTTTCTCTGCATCTACTGAGCCGATCTGGCTGAATTTTTTCCAGCATGTAAAAATGGATTATCTTACTTGCTACATAGCCGTTTTTCAATATCTAATTTTTTCAATGATTTATTATTTTTTAAAGTGATTTTTTTAGGAAAAAAAGCTATTTTTTACTAAAATGGCCGCCTTTTTGTAAATTTTTTGAAATTTAAAAACGGCTTTGTAACAAGTTAGATAATCCATTCTTACATGCTAAAAAAATCAGCCAGATCGGTTAGGCCAATTTAGTGAGGGCATTCAAGTTCCCAGCTGCCAACAATGTAATACACTATATATGCAACCACAACATGCAAAATGAGTCTTCAAACAAACTTTAATAAATAGCCGAACACCTTGCTATACTCTAAACATTGGAAAAAAATTTTTTTCGACCTTCCAGGGTAAAGCCAAATGTTAAACGTTTACAATACCTAAAAGATTTCTCTCGTCATTTCACTAAGATTCAACCAAAAACAAAATCGTCCGTAGTGACCGTTGTGTTCTGGAATCAAAAAAGTTATTGATTTTGAAAAATTCTGCATATTTTTATCACACTACAAAATTGAAAATCTCATGAAAATCAGGACAAATGCCAGAAAGTGAAAAATAAATCAGGACGTCAAAAAAGGGTCTTAAAATCAGGACATGTCCTGCTAAATCAGGACGGATGGTATCCCTAGTGATATATGCCCTTCGGCCCTTTGGAGCACTTTTATACTTTCGGTTTTGCAAGAGATTGCTATACCTTTGCAGGAGAAAGGCAAAAAATATGTTTGTCGTGCAACACTACCTACTTGTTTACTAATAATAACTGTTTTTGAAGTACGCAACCAATAACTACTGGGTTACCTACAATATCTGTTTTCGTACATAAATACGATTGCACTACTCCAGATGTGTTAGTAACAGTTTGCATTTTGTGAAGATGAATAA
Source organism: Wyeomyia smithii (assembly GCF_029784165.1). NCBI lineage: Eukaryota > Metazoa > Arthropoda > Insecta > Diptera > Culicidae > Wyeomyia > Wyeomyia smithii. The sequence goes on from NC_073694.1 coordinate 100,482,892, forward strand.
AGTGAAAATGGAATACACCAAGCCCAAATGCTGTAAACCCTTTCCTGATCATCGGTGCTCATCAAGCTTACGCAAATTAAACGAAAACGTTATTGCAAAATTAAAAATATTGAACAGTCAAGCTCATTTTAATACGTCTTTATCAATTTGTGATTCGTGTAGTTATTGGAATGATAGTCAACCCACCATTCATCCCTTCGTTGTTTATACTATTCAGAATCTGGAACATTTAAGAATATCAGCTTCATCATAATATCGGAAGTACTCCATCATGATACTGTTGCGGTTCAGGTGTTCATTGCCAAATTATTGAGTTTTTTGAAAACAACAATAGAGCTGAAAAAAGCGATATTAATGTCTGATGGAGCTGCCTCGCAATATAAAAATAGAAAAAACTTTGCAAGTCTTTGCAAGTTCGAAACAAAATATAGCGTCGATGCAGAGTGGCTTTTTTTTGCGACTTCTCATGGTAAAGGCCCATGCGATGCAATTGGTGGCATATTAAAACGAATGGCTGGAAATGCAAGTTTATCTAAAGAACATTAACATCCCATTACAAGCGCAAAAGAATTGTATGATTGGTCTCATGAGAAAAGTAATAAAAATTCATCAAAAATGTCATTTAGTTGGGTATCATATAAAGAATATGAACAAGGAGTAACAGAATGGAGCAATATTTTCAAAAAATCTATAATAATAGCTGCCACACAAAAGCGTTACTCTTTTGTTCCGATTTCAGAAAATAAGATACAAACAAAGCTGTTTTCAAAAGATGACGAATCATTTACTTATGATGTATATGAAATATAAGGTGAAACTAGTTCTGTAAGGTATCTATGTCATAAAAAATATGTTCCCAAGATAATAAAACTCGAAAATAAATATTTGATTCTTATATATATTTATATCACTTACAATATTTAACTCTTTTCTTGAGAACCGTTCGCCCAATCGTTTTGTTGTCAAAGAATGAATTGTATATTTTTGATCAAGCATTCCAATGAACGTATGGTTTTTGCTGGAGAACCATGGACAAATTAAGAAAAACGTGTATTTTCCTAAATAATCATAATTTTTCGAGCTTAAATTAGAAATAACTCGAAAACCAATGCCTTTAGAATGTTTACTACCAAGAGCTTTTTGATTCAAAATGACTCTCTGCATCTTTTAAAATCATCAGAATACAAATATTTTGAAAAATGTTTGAATTAGAATTTTCATAAAAATATTAATCTACCATAAAAAAATTATTTTTCATTTCTCCATCCTGGACTTTTTTTTAAAAGTTGCGTATTAACGTCAAGTTTCTTTAAAAAAATAAAAAAAAATTAACTCTTTTTGCCTTTCTCCTAGAAAGGTATAGCAATCACTGGAAAAACCAAAGGTATAAAAGTGCTCCAGAGGGTTGAATCTCGTATATCAATCGACTTAGTTTGACGAGCTGAGCATTTTCTGTATGTGTGTGTGTGTGTATGTGTGTGTGTATGTGTGTGTGTATGTAACGCTCTCCCAATCTCACTCGATTTTCTCAGGGATGGCTGGACCGATCTTCATGAAATTAATTGCAAATGAAAGGTCTAGTTGCCCCATAGGACCCTATTGAATTTCATTGCATTAGGATTTTTAGTTTAGAGGTTATGTTTAAAAATGTGAAAATCACGAAACATCATTATCTCAGAAACTACTCAACGGGATTTAACAAAATTGATTTTAAATGAACGAACTACTTAAAAAACTCTCAACTTTTGAGTTTCATGAAGATTGACTGTGTGGTTCAGAAATTATTTGAAGAAACGTGTTCTGGAGAGTGTTTAATATCACTCATGTTTCTCAGAGTTGGCTGAACCGATTTCCATAAAATTAGTGTCATTTGGAAGGTCTAGTTACCCCATAAGACCCTATTGTTTTTTTTTTGCAATCGGACTATTACTTTGCCTGCTATGTTTAAAAATATGAGATCCAGCTTTGAAAAGAAACATATTCCGAAGACTACTTAAACTCACTCACTTTTCTCTGAACCGATTTCCACGAAATTAGTGTCAAATGAAAGGTCTAGCTGCCTCATGACACTCTATAGAATTTCAATGTAATCGGTCTCTTACTTTGTCTGTAATGTATCAAAATATGAAAATCACGAAACTTCATTATCTCAGAAACTACACAACCGATTTAAACAATATTGGTATCAAATGAACGGGCTAGTTAAAGGATAATTGATGAATTTTATAGTGATTAAACACGTGGTTCAAAAATTGTGAAAAGAAACATGTTCCGGTGACTTTTCAAATTCACACGTTTTCTCAAAAATGGCTGGACTAAATTCAACAATCTTAGTGTCAAATGAAAAGTTTGGCTTTCCTATAGGTTCCCCCGGGTTGTCTCTCAAACTCACAAGTAAAAAATTTCATAGCAATTTGATATGTGGTTTAAAAGTTATGAAAAGAAACGAAATTCAAAGACTATTTAAAACTGTAACTGCTTTGATCAAAACATATGGCCCGGAAATTAAAATTTGGTATTGTGCTATTCGTACGTTCCCGGTATTGCTCGTGATTGAAGTGTACGAAATTCAAAGTCATTTCTTTTATTTCGCTATTACTTCAGCACGAATATTTTACTCCTAATCATTATATTTTTTTAACTTTTTGCCTTTCTCCTAGAAAGGTATAGCAATCACTTGCAAAACCGAAGATATGAAAGTGCTCCAAAGGGCCGAATGGCATATATCACTCGACTCAGTTCAACGAGCTGAGCATTTTCTGTATGTATGTATGTATGTGTGTGTGTATGTGTGTGTGTGTGTGTGTGTGTGTGTGTGTGTGTGTGTGTGTGTGTGTGTGTGTGTGTATGTGTGTGTGTGTATGTGTGTGTGTGTGTATGTGCAGATTTTTATTTTCACTCACTTTTCTCAGAGATGGCTGGACCGATTTTCATGAAATTATGCAAATGAAAGATCTAGTTGCCCCATAAGACCCTATTAAATTTCATTGTAATTGGATTTTTATTTTAGAGGTTATGTTTAAAAATGTAAAAACCACGAAACATCAATATCTCCGAAACCACACAACCGATTTCAATAAAATTGGTATCAAATGAACGGGCTATCTTAAAAACACCTAACTTTTGAATTTTATATAGATTGAACATGGGTTCAAAAGTTATGAAAAGAAACGTCTTTTGAAAACTGTTTAATTTCACTCATGTTTATCAGAGATGGCTGGACCGATTTCCACAAAATCAGTGTCATATGAAAGGTCTAGTTACCCCATAAGACCCTATTGATTTTTTGCAATCGGACTATTACTTTGCCTGTTATGTTCAAAAATATGAAATCTAGCTTTGAAAAGAAACATATTCCGAAGAATACATGAACTCACTCACTTTTCTCAGAGATGGCTGAACCGATTTTCACGAAACTAGTGTCAAATGAAAGGTCTAGCTGACTCATAACACCCTATTGAATTTTACTGTAATCGAACTGTAACTTCGCCTGTAATGTACCGGATTGTGAAAATCACGAAACTTCATTATCTCAGAAAGTATACAACTGATTTGATCAATAGTATTATCAGATGAACGGGCTAGTTAAAGGTTAACTAATGAAATATGATTTAACACGTGGTTTTAAAGTTTGGCTGCCCTATACGTTCCCTTTTCATTTGATTATAATCGAACTAAGCAACCGTTATGAATTAAATTGTTAATAAAACAACGAAATTCTATTATCTCAAAGATTACACGACCTATTTGAACATAACTAGTGTCATACGAACGAGTCATCTATCAAACTTACAAATAACAAACTTAATAACAATTTGATATGTGGTTCAAAGGTTATGGAAAGAAAAAAAATTCGTAGGCTATTTAAAACTATACCTGCTTTGATCAATATATGTGTCCACAATATAATTTAAATGTGGTATCGTACCATTTGAATGTTTCCGGTATCGCTCGTGATTAAATTGTTCGAAATTAAGAGTCATTTTTTTTATTTCGCTATTTCTTGAGCATTTACATAACGTCAAATTTCATATTTTATACTTCTATTACATTTTTAATTTTTTTTTGTCAAAAAATTTTTTTTGTACAGTGGATATTTTTTTTATGATGCATTTTCGATTCGCTACAACTCATTCTCAGACAGTTTTTCTATACAACCAACGGTTTCTGGGCTTCAATGCTTTGAATAAAACCTATGCCAAAAGGCATACGCCCTTTTAGAATGTAACTCATGGGTGTAAAAAATCTCTCCACCTGTGAAAAATTCTCAGTTTGCTAAGACAAATACGTGTGCAAAGTTTCATTCAAATCAAAAATGGTCGATTAAATTTTCGTGTATTTCCATGCGATTTGAAATGATTTTGCTCCGGTCTAGAAATGACTGAGTTAAAAACCTAAATTAATCCACCTAGCGGTCAGACTCAGCCTTTCTCATTCAAACTTATTATTTGTAAAAATAGATTTACATGAATGCTTAAATCCAATAAATGTTTATCCACTCTTTGGGTTCTAAAATATTGATGTTGTATTTGAAGTATAAAATATGGAATTTGACGTAATGTTAGTACTTAAGAAATAGCGAAATAAAAGCAATGACTCTTAATTTCGAACAATTTAATCACAAGCGATGCCGGGAACGTTCAGATAGTACGATACCACATTTAAATCATGTTGAGGCCATATATATTGATCGAAGCAGGTAAAGTGTTGAATAGTCTTTGAATTTCTTTTCTTTCTAAAACTTTTAAACAGCATATCAAATTGTTATGAAGTTTGTTATTTGTAAGTTTGAGAGATAACTCATTTGTATGACACTAGTTATGTTCAAATAAGTCGTGTAATACTTGAGATAATAGACTTTCGTTGTTTTACAAATTAAAACATAACGCTTGCTTAAGTTTGATTACAATCAAATGAAGAGGTAACGTATGGGGCAGCCAAACTTATAAACCACGTGTTCAACCATAATTCATCAGTTAACCCTTAACTGGCCCGTTCATCTGATATCAATATTGTTCAAATCGGTTGTGTAGTTTCTAAGATAATGAAGTTTCGTGATTTTCACATATCGATACATTACAGACGAAGTTACAGTCCGATTACTGCAAAATTCAATAGGGTGTTATGAGGTAGGTAGACCTTTTATTTGATACTAATGCTGTGGAAATCGGGTCAACCATCTCTGAGAAATATGAGTGAGTCCAAGTCAGTTGTCTTGGAATATGTTTCTTTTCATAGCTGGATTTCACATTTTTAAACATAACAGGCAAAGTAATAATCCGTTTGTGAAAAAAATCATTAGGGTCTTATGGGGCAACAAGACCTTTCATATGACACTAATTTTTTAAAAATCGGGCCAGCCATCTCTGAGAAACATGAGTGAGATTAAATAGTCTCCAGAACACGTTTCTTTCCATAACTTCTGAACCACATGTTCAATCTTCATAAAATTCAAAAGTTGGGGGTTTTAAAGGTAGCCCGTTCAATTGAAACTAATTTGAATCAAATCAGATGTGTGGTTTCTGAGATATTGATGTTTCGTGATTTTTACACTTTGATACATAACCTCTAAACTAGAAATCAGATTACAATAAAATTCAATAGGGTCTTATAGGGCACCTAGACCTTTCATTTGCAAGTAATTTCATTGAAATCTGTTCGGTCAGACCATCTCTGAGAATAGTGAGTGCAAAAAAAGGTGCACATACACACGTACACACCCACACACTATACATGCTTATATGCAGAAAATGCTCGATTCGTCTTACTGAGTCGAGTAGTATATGACATTCGGCCATTTGGATCACTTTTCTACCTTTTAATTAGCCAGTGATCGTTAGGAGGAAGTCAATATGTTTACTTTCATAATGTGATTTCACATTTTCATGAACAACGGACAAAGTTACAATCCGATTACAATGAAATTCAATAGCAACCTATGGGGCAACTAGACCTTCCATTTGACACTAATTTTGTGAAAATCGGTTCAGCCATCTCTGAGAAAAATGGGTGAGTTTAAACAACCTCAGGATAACTTTTTTTTACATAACTTTTGAACCATATGTTCAATCATTACGAAATTCAAATGTTAAGGGTTTTGGAGACAGCCCGATCATTTGAAATCAATTTTATTAAAATCGGTTGTGTGGTTTCTGAGAAATTGATGTTTCGTGATTTTCACATTTTGATACATAACCTCTAAACTAAAAATCCGATTACAATGAAATTCAATAGCAACCTATGGCGCAACTAGACCTTTCATTTGCAGTTCGTCGAAAGGGGTCGAGTGGTATATGACATTCGGCCATTGGGACCACTTTTATACCTTTGGTTTTTCCAGTGATTGCTATACCTTTCTAGGAGAAAGGCAAAAATTGTATGCGCTGAAGTCCAAAAACCGTATTTTGACCATAACTTCAAACTTTAGAGGTGTTTGGAAAATATTTAGTGTGAGTGAATGTTACACTCAACAAGACCTACAACCTATACTAGGTCACTTAAGAAGTTCTTGCATTATTTCTCCATTTGTAGCACCGTAAAGTAATTGTGCGATAGAAGCCAAAATTTCTGGTTTTCATAAAAATTATACAGCTCAGCAACTAGATTATTTAAAAAACCGATTTTCACAAAACCACTTTTGTTTGATTCGTCATTGAATGTTATTTTACAATTTTAGTGTATTTGTAGTATCTTTCTTACAAAAACAGGCGGCAAATTTCAAGTTTAGTTGAAAAATTGCGTGAAAAAGTCTAAAAAATTGAATTTAAACTTAAATAACTCAACATGTTTCAGTAATATTAGCACAAACCTGTATATATTTTAAAAGCTCTATTTATCTTCTTTCCAAAACTGCTAAAATATTGAAAATCAGTCAAGAAATGACTGAGTTAAAAAAAGTTGTATGCACTGATGTCTAAAAAACCATATTTTGACCATAACTTCAGATTATGGGGGTGTTTGGAAAATTTCTAGTATGAGCAAATGTTACATTCAACAAGACCTTCAACCTACACTAGGTCACAATAAAAGTTCTAAATCGCTGTAGTGCAGTGTAATTTTTCCGCATAAGACTAAGGCTTCTTTCCTCAAGCCAAACAATAATCACGTTGTCAAGATGAATGGGGTTATTTTAAGTTGGTCTGCCAAGGTTAAGTATTTGGGACTAATTTACGATAAAAAACTTATTTTCAAAAAGCACATTGAGAGTATTCAAGCCAAGTGCATCAAATATACGAGATGTTTATATCCTCTCATTAACAGGAATTCTAAACTTTGTTTAAAGAACAAGCTTTTGATTTACAAACAAATTTTTAGACCAGCAATGCTTCATGCTGTTCCGATCTGGTCAAGTTGCTGTTCAACATTGAAGAAAATGCTCCAAAAGATTCAGAATAAAATTCTGAAAATGATTTTGAAGCGTCCTCCTTGGTTTGGTACACTTGAATTACATAGACTTACTGGTGTTGAAACATTAGAAGCTATGTCGAATAAAATTATTAACAGTTTTCCTGAATTGCTACGATAAGTTCTCTTCATAGCCAATAAGTTAGCAATTAAGTTAGTTGTAAGTTTACTTCCCTTTTTTGACAAGTAGGTTTAAATCCCTACGAATGATGAATTCTCATTGCGAAAGCAAACAAATCCTAACAATTAAAATTACATTAAATTCTAACAGTGTTGAGAAGTCACCATTTGTGATTGGACACACATACTCATTACTTACTAATATTTATCATAAATACTTGAGCTACCAACAAATCCCCCCTCTTAAAAAAAACTGCAAGCCATGATCCAACAAGAGCGCAAAAATTTGCTGTCATCAAGTCCGCATCGTTACTGTCTGGCCACAGTATACATATAAAAGCATTGAAAGCTTCAAAATCAATTTTTCTATAATTTAATACTCGCCTCGCAGAAGGGAGACTAAAACCAGCAATTACATTTTTAGTGGTGGGAGTTGAGATTGTCAATGGAGGATGGTGTAAATCAACGGGCAGCATCGGGGCAACACACTCCACACACCAAAAAAACACCAAATCAAGCACGCGTCCAAGGTGATTTCGAATCAAATTTGCCTGGTTTAGATTCAGAAAATCCATGTCGTCAATGAAAGTATCACTTGCATTCGGTAGCTGCGTAGACTCATCATGTTTAATGACACCATTACAGTTATCCCATGCTATACGCGGTTGATTATAGTCGCCGCATACCATCAACGTGCAATCGACTGCGCTGCTCGCAAAAAAGTCACGAGCGGAAGTGACGTGAGCATCAATGATAGTACTATCGTTACTTTTGTCAGGAGGAATGTATATCGCGTATAGTAGGAGTTTTAGGCCATGGATTGAGGCCTCTACGCATACCTGCTTAAGATAGTTTGCATGTACAGATTTAAAGATTGTGCTAGTGTGATGCCGTGCGACAGCGATCAAAACACCTCCGAGAGAACGTTTATTACTGTTCATTGGACTCCGATCGTATCGAAATACGTTGAAAGTATTGCCGAATAGTTGTGGTGAGAGTATACTGTCATTCAATTCCTGTCAATCATCGTTCTCAATCCACGCACGTTCTGGTAGTACATACTAACGTTGGTCACATCACGAACGGTGTTCTGAAAAGACGAGCCATACAGCACAGGGGACGCAAAAGAATTTACGGAATACTCGCCACTGGTGGGAGCCCGTAAGCCCCTATACAAAATGTTCACCTGCTCGGAAAAACACCCTGTGCAAAATTTCAGCTCAATCGGACTTAAAATGGGGTGGCGCAAAGCGAGTGAAGTTTGGCCTTTTTGAAAACCGTGAAATTTCGGTTTTCAAATTTTTTTTATGCCAAATGACTTAAAACCGCATGAAACGTTGAGAATTTGTGTCATCTGAAAAAAAAACTTAGTCTAGTCGTTTTTTCAATTGTGGAAGGCGGAGTTCAAAATGTTTAGAATTCATTTAATGAATAATGATATACCTGTATAATGATATTTCATTAGGGTGGTTCATTTACTCGACATAGGGTGGTTCATAATATTGTGTAAAAATGAGTATAAAATGAAAAAAAAAATCACTTTTCACTGACTACCAATAGAAAAATTCCTGAAAACATTATATTTGTTATATCATTGTCGTTAGGATGGCAATGTTGAATTGGGAAAAATACCATGTAAAATGGCAAGATATTACAAAACAAATTTACAAAATGTTTCAAAAAACTACTCTGTGCAAAAAAAAAATATTTCAACCAAAATTAAGATTTTCTCGCGGAAAATGTTGAATGCTTTCATGTTATTTGCAAAATCACACATGGGAGGTGCATGGAATTTGAATATTTGAAAAATATTTTCGATTCCAAGTGTCTTAAAAGTACATGAAACGGTGGAAACTGATGGAATATTTTTTTATTTTGTTTGAAAAATCTACTCTCAAGGACACTTGTATTTGTTTTTTGGGATGTTGTACCAGACAATTTATTCGTTTTATTTACCACAACAATGTCCTTTGCCAATACTTGATCGAACACACAGTGCTCTGGCTTATATTATCGGACAATAAACTGTATCGATGTTATACAGTGATAATGAGAGTAGAGGGATCTCAATCAGATACGCAACACAATTGACTCGTTGTTTCTGGGTTTGCGTCGTTGACAAAAGATGCCATTTTGTGCTATTGGTTTAATTTTTTGAAACACTTATTTTTGGAAGACTAGAGCCATCACGGTTCGTTTGAGCGGTGTAATGTCTTCGGCAAAGTTGTAGGTAATAGTTTTGTCTTTCAAAAAAATTAATCCACCTAGCGGTCAGACCCAGCCTTTCTCATTCAAACTTATTATTTGTTAAAATGGATTTACATGAACGCTTCAATCCAATAAATGTATATTCACTCTTTGGGTTCTAAAAAATTGATGTTGTAATATCTAAACATATAAAAATGCAGCTCTGTCTGTCTGTCTGTTTGTCTGATTCATATAGGCTTGAAAACTACCGAACCGATCGGCGTGAAATTTTGTGTATAGGGGTTTTAAGGGCCGGGAAAGGTGACTAAGATAGTTCGAGACCTCTCCCTCTTCTGTAAAGGAGGGGTCCTATACAAATAAAACACATATTTCTGCACATCTCGAAAACTAACCAAGCAAATGGAACCAAATTTGGCATGTGGATGTTTTTAGGAGTAACAAATATGTCTCTGTTGATTAGACACCCTTCCCCCCTCTGGAAGGGAGGGGTCCCATACAAATGAAACATAAATTTCTGCACATCTCGAAAACTAACTAAGCAAATGGAACCAAATTTGGCAAGTGGATGTTTTTAGGAGTAACAAATATGTCCATGTTGGTTAGACACCCTACCCTCCTCTGTAAGGGAGGGGTCCCATACAAATGAAACACAAATTTTTGCACATTTCGAGAACTAACCAAGTAAATATAACCAAATTTGGCATGTGGATGTTTTTAGGAGTAACAAATATGTCCATGTTGATTAGACACCCTCCCCTCTTCTGTAAGAGAGGGGTCCCACACAAATGAAACACAAATTTCTGCACATCTAGAGAACTAACCAAGTAAATAGAACCAAATTTGGTAGGTGAATGTTTTTAGGAGTAACAAGTATGTCCATAGTGGTTCGATTCCCCTTTCTTTACTGTGAGGGAGGGGTTCATAACAAATGAAACACAAATTTCTGCTTATCTCGAGAACTAACCAACTAAATGGAACCAAATTTGGCAGGTGATTGTTTTTAGGGGTAACAAATATATCCATAATGATTTGATACCCCTCTCTCTTCCATAAGGGAGGGATCCCATACAAATGAAACTCAAATTACGCACAGCTCGAGAACCAATCAAGCAAATATAACCAAATTTGGCAGATGAATGTTTTTAGGTGTAACAAACATGTCAATAATGTTTCGACACCATTCCTTCTTCTGGCATATCTCCACATACCATTTCAAAATCCAAGATGGCGACTTCCCGTTTCTGGAAAATGGCGGCAAATGACCCAACATGGGTATTTCCGGAATTGTTATGATGCACTGAAGCCACAAATCGACCTCAGACAACATTTCGAATTGTAAGATGGCGACTTCCGGTGTCTGGAAAACAGCCGAAAATGACCAAATACAACCCAATATGAGAGTTTCTTCAACCAGATTGACGCTCAGAGACCAGAAATTGTTACCAAATGCCATTTTGAAATCCAAGAAGGCGACTTCCGGTTTCCGAAAAACAGCGGCAAATGACTAAATACCACCTAATATGGGTATTTCCGGAATTGTTATGACGCACTGAAGCCACAAATCGACCTTTCAATCTCAGACAATATTTTAAATTGTAAGAAGGCGACTTCCGGTGTCTGGAAAACAGCCGAAAATAACCCAATATGAGTGTTTTTTCAACCAGATTGACGCTCAGAGGCCAAAAATTGTCTCCTAGTGCCATTTTGAAATCCAAGATGGTGACTTCCGGTTTCTGAAAAACAGCGGCAAATGACCAAATACCACACAATATGGGTATTTCCGGGATTGTTATGACGCACTGAAGCCACAAATCGACCTCAGACAACATTTTGAATTGTAAGATGGCGACTTTCGGTGTCTGGAAAACAGCCGAAAATGACCAAATACAACCCAATATCAGTGTTTCTTTTACCAGATTGACGCTCAGAGGCCAGATATTGTTTCCAAATGCCATTTTGAAATCCAAGATGGCGACTTCCGGTGTCGGAAAAACAGCGGCAAATGACCAAATACCACCCAATATGGGTATTTCCGGAATTGTTATGATGCACTGAAGCCACAAATCGACCTCAGACAACATTTTGAATTGTAAGATGGCGACTTTCGGTGTCTGGAAAACAGCCGAAAATGACCAAATACAACCCAATATCAGTGTTTCTTTTACCAGATTGACGCTCAGAGGCCAGATATTGTTTCCAAATGCCATTTTGAAATCCAAGATGGCGACTTTCGGTTTCTGAAAAACAGCGACAAATGACCAAATACCACCCAAGATGGGTATTTCCGGAATTGCTATTATGCACTGAAGCCACAAATCGACCTCAGACAACATTTTGAATTGCAAGATGGCGACTTCCGGTGTCCGGAAAACAGCCTTAAGTGACCAAATACCACCCAATATGAGTATCACCGCATCCATAATGATGCAAGGAGCTATAAATTGATTTTAGACAACAGTTTGAATTAAAAAATGGCAACTTCTGGGAAACAGCCGAAAATAACCGAATACTACTACATATGGATATGTCTGTAATCGAAATGATGTAGAGAAGCCAAGCATTGACCCTGGACACCATATTGAATTATAAGATGCCCACTTTCAGTTTCTGGAAAACAACGAAAATAACTGAAATGCACCCAATATATTTCTGGAATAGAGTTGATGTACAAAAGCCAAAAGTCGAGGATGTTGTCATTCCGATAAAACAAATCATTTTTGAACGATATGATCGAATCGCAAGGAATCAATGAATTTGAAATGTTCAAAATTATTAAATCAAACACTTAAATAGGCGGGACGAAGTTTGCCGGGTCAGCTAGTATACATATAAAAATGCAGTCCGGTCTGTCTGTCTGTCTGATCCATATAGGCTCAAAAACTACCGAACCGATCGACGTGAAAGATTGTATGTAGGGGTTTTTGGTCCCGATAAAGGTTCCTATGATAGTTTGAGACCCCTCCTCTTCTGGAAGGTTAGATGTTTTAAGGAGTAACAAATATGTCCATAATAGTTGGTCGCCCCTTCCTTTTCTGAAAGGGAGGGGTTCCATACAAATGAAACACAAATTTCTGCACATCTCGAGAACTAATCAATTAAATGGAACCGAAGTTGGCAGGTAAATGTTTTTAGTGGTAAATAATATGTCCATATTGATTTGACACCGTTCCTTCTTTTGGAAGGGAGGGGTGCCATACAAATTAAACACAAATTTCTGCACATCTCGAGAACTAATCAACTAAATGGAACCAAATATGGCAGGTGAATATTTCAAGAGGTAACAAATATGTGCATAATGGTTTGACACCCCTCCCTTTTCTTTAAGGGAGGGGTCCCATACAAATGAAACACAAATTTCGCACAGCTCGAAAACCAATCAAGAAAATACAACCAAATTTGGTATGAGAATGCTTTAAGAGGTAAGAAATATGTTTCATTATCGACCTCAGGCAACATTTTGGATTGTGAGATGGCAACATCCGGTTCCTGGAAAACAGCCAAAAATGGCGGATTTCTACCCAATAGATTAATATCGGGATAAAGAATGATACACAGGAGCTCAAAACGACCACAGATACCATTTTGAATTCTAAGATGGCGTCTCCCGGTTTCAGAAAAACAGCTGAAAATGACCAAATATCCCCCAATATAAGTATCTCCGGAGCCAGAGTGTTGCAAGTAGCTAACCTCAGACACCATTATGAATTGTGTAATGGCAACTTCTGGTTTCTGGAAAACAGCCAAAAATGGCCGATTTCCGTCTAACATGAGTATCTCCGGGTCTGGAATGATACACAGCAGCTGAAATCGACCACAGACCCCATTTTGGATTCTAGGTTGGCGAATTCCGGTTCCTGGATAACAGCCGAGAACGATCGAATAACACCCAATATGGGTGTTTCTTCAACCAGAATGACGCTCAGAGGCCAGGAATTATCTTAAATACCATTTTTTAATCCAAGACGGTGAAAAAACATCCTAAAATAACCAAATACCATTCAATATGAGTGTTTCTGGAACCAGAATGATGCAATGAGCTAACAATTGACGTCAGGCACCATTTTGAATTGCTAAATGGCATCTTCTAGGAAACAGTCGAAAATGACCGAATAATACTCAACATAGATATTTCCGTAATCGGGATGTTGCATAGAAACCAAAAATTAACCGTGGACACCATTCTGAATTCAAAGACGACCACTTTTATTTTCTGGAAAACAACCAAATAACTAAATACCCCAATATGGGTATTTCCTGTGTCAGATTGATGCCGAAAAGTCTGCTGAAAATGACCGAATACCACCCAATATGAATATATTCAGAATTGAGGCGATGTACAGAAGCCAAAAGTCGAGGATGTTGTCATTTCGATAAAACCAATAATTTCAAACGATTTGTGATTTGACTTTAATCATATCCTATGGCCGATTCTCCGTGCATTTGCCGACTTTAAACACATCGCAAAGAATCAACGAATTTGGAACGTTCAAATAGTACGACACCACATTTAAAATATATTGAGGTCACAAATATTGATCAAAGCAGGTATCGTTTTAAATAGTCTTTGAATTTCTTTTCTTTCCATAACTTTTGAGCCACATATCAAATTGTTATGAAATTTGTTATTTGTAAATTTGAGAGATGACTCGTTCGTATGACACTAGTTATGTTCAAATTAGTCATGTAATCTTTGAGATAATAGACTCTCAATGTTTTATTAACAATTTAATAACGATTACTTGAGTTCGATTATAATCAAATGAAATGGGAACGTATAGGGCAGCCAAAATTTGAAACCACGTGTTCAATCATAATTCATCAGTTAACGCTTAACTAGTCCGCTCGTCTGATAATAATGTTATTCTATTCGGTTGTGTAGTTTCTGAGATAATGAAGTTTCGTGATTTTCACATTTCGGTACATTACAGACGAAGTTACAGTTCGATTACAGTAAAATTCAATAGGGTGTTATGAGGCAGCTAGACTTATCAATTGACACTAATTTTGTGGAAATCGGTTCAGCCATCTCTGAGAAAAGTGAGTGAGTCCAAGTAGTCGTCGGAATATGTCCCTTTTCATAGCTGGATTTCACATTTTCAAACATAACAGTCAAAGTAATAGTCCGATTGCAAAACAAATTAATTGGGTTTTATGGGGCAACAAGACCTTCCATTTGACACTGATTTTATGAAAATCGATCCTGCCATCTCTGAGAAACATGAGTGAGATCAAGCTGTCTTCAGAACACGTTTCTTGTCATAACTTTTGAACCACAAGTTCAATCTTCATAAAATTCAAAAGATAAGGGTTTTTCAGGTAGCCCGGTCATTTGAAACTAATATTATTCAAATCGGTTGTGTGGTTATAGAGATAATGATTTTCATGATTTTTACATTCTAAACTAAAAATCCGATTACAATAAAATTTAATAGGGTCTTATGGAACAACAAGACCTTTCATTTGCAATTCATTTCATGAAAATTGGTCCAGCTATCTTTGAGCAAACTGAGTGAGAATGAAAATCTGCACATACACACACACATACATACACACACACATATATATATACAGAAAATGCTCAGCTCTTCGAGCTGAGTCGACTGATATATGCCATTCGGCCCTTTGCAGCACTTTTATATCTTCGGTTTTGCAAGTGATTGCTATACCTTTCTAGGAGAAAGGCAAAAATATATACACTCTAAAAACAAATTAGGATTTTTTGAAAAAAAAAAACCTTAATAAATCCATCTAGCGGTCAGACCCAGCCTTTCTCATTTAAAATTTATTTGTAAAAATAGATTAACATAAACGCTTCAATCCAATAAATGTATATTCACTCTTTGGGTTCTAAAATATTAATCTATACACATAAAAATGCAGTCCGGTCTGTCTGTATGATCCATATAGGCTCGAAAACTACCGAACCGATCGACGTAAAATTTTGTATGTAGGGGTTTTTGGTGCCGATAAAGGTTCCATACAATTAAAACATAAATTTCTGCACAACTCAAGAACAAACCAAGCAAATGAAACCGAATTTGGCATGTGGATGTTTTAAAGGGTAACAAATATGTCCATAATAGTTGGACGCCTCACCCTTTTCTGGAAGGGAGAGGTTCCATACAAAAGAAACACAAATTTCGCACAGCTCAAGAACCAATCAAGAAAATACAACCAAATTTGGTATGTGACTGTTTTTAGATGTAACAAATACGTCCATAATGGTTCGACGCCCCTCCCTTTTCTGGAAGGGAGGTAACAAATATGTTCTATAATCAACCACAGGCAGCTTTTTGGATTGTAAGATGGCAACTTTCAGTTTATGGAAAACAGCCGAAAATGGCCGATTTCCACCCAATATAATCACATCCGGATCTAGAATGATACACAGGAGCTAAAATCGACCACAGATACCATTTTGAATTCTAAAATGGCGACTTCCGCTATCTGGAACACAGCCGAAAATGACCAAATACCACCCAATATGGGTGTTTCTTTAACCAGAATGACGCTCAGAGGCCAAAAATTGTTTCCAGATGCCATTTTAAAATCCAAAATGGCGACTTCCGGTTTCTGAAAAACAGCGGCAAATAACCAAATACCACCCAATTTGGGTATTTCCGGAATCGTAATGATGCACTGAAGTCACAAATCGACTTCAGGCAACATTTTGAATTGTATGATGGAAACTTCCGGTTTCTGGTAAACAGCCTGAAATGGACGATTTCCATTAAATATGAGTATCTCCGGAACCAGAAAGATGCACAGAAGCTGAGAATCGATCACAGACACAATCTTGAATTATAAGATGGTGACTTCCGGATTACGGATTACGTCCAGATAACAGAAATTGATTTCACAGTCAATTTCAAAGTCCAAAATGACGACTTTCGGTTTCTGAAAAACAGCTCAAAGTGACCAAATACCACCCAATATGAGTATCTCCGGAGCCAGAAGGTTGTAAGAAGCTATAAATTGAACTCAGACACCATTATGCATTATAGGATGGCAACTTCTGGTTTCTGGAAAACAGCCAAAAATGGCCGATTTCCGTCTAACATGAGTATCTCCGGATCTAGAATGATACACAGCAGCTTGGATTCTTTGGATTCTGGGTTGGCGATTTTCCGTTCCTGGGAAACAGCGGAAAATGATCAAATTACACCCAATATGAGTGTTTCTTCAACCAGAATGACGCTCAGAGGCCAACTATTATCTTAAATATCATTTTGAAATCGGAGATGACGATTTCCGGTTTGTGAAAAACAGCCTTCAATAACCAAATACCATCCAATATGAGTATGTCTGGAACCAGAATGATGCAATGAGCTAACAATTGACCTCATGCACCATTTTGAAGCGCTAAATGGCAACTTATAGGAAACAGTCGAAAATGACCAAATCATACTCAACATGGATATTTCCGTAATCGAGATGATGCATAGAAACCAAACATTGACCCATGACACCATTTTGAATTGAAAGACGACCACTGTTAGTTTCTGGAAAACAACCAAAATAACTAAATACCTCCCAAAATGAGTATTTCCAGTGTTAGATTAATGCCAGAAAATTTGCTGAAAATGACCGAATACCACCTAATATGAATATATTCAGAATTAGGGCGATGTACGGAAGCCAAAAGTCGAGGATGTTGTCATTTCGATAAAACCAATCATTTCAAACAGTTTTTCTTTTGACTTTTATCATATCCTAAGGCCGATTCGTCGTGCATTTGCAGACTTTAAACACATAGCAAGCAATCAATGAATTTGGAACGTTCAAATAGTACAAAACCACGTTTAAATTATGTTGAGACCACATATATCAATCATAGCAGATATAGTTTTAAATAGCATTTGAATTTCTTTTCTTTCCATAACTTTTGAGCCACATATCAAATTATTATTTGTATTTGTAAGTTTGAGAGATGACTCGTTCGTATGACACTAGTTATGTTCAAATAAGTCATGTAATCTTTGAAATAGTAGACTTTCGTTGTTTTATTAAAAATTTAATACAAAACGGTGGCTTAAGTTCAATTATAATCAAATTAAATGGGAACGTATAGGGCAGCCAAACTTTGAAACCACGTGTTCAATCATAATTCATCAGTTAACGCTTAACTAGCCCGCTCATCTAATAATAATATTGATCAAATCGGTTGTGTAGTTTCTGAGAGAATGAAGTTTCGTGATTTTCACATTTTGGATCTTTACAGACAAATTTACAGTCCGATTACAGTAAAATTGAATAGGGTGTTACGAGGCAGCTAGACTCATTAGTTGACACTTATTTTGTGGAAATCGGGTCAGCCATCTCTGAGAAAAGTGGGTAAGTTCAAGTAGTCTTTGGAATATGTTCTGTTTGTTATGTTTTAAACATAACAATAGGGTCTTGTGGGGCAACTAGACCTTCCATTTGACACTGATTTTATGAAAATCGGTTCAGTCATCTCTGAGAAACCTGAGTGAGTTTAAGTAGTCTTCAAAACACGTTTCTTTCCATAACTTTTGAACCATAAGCTCAAACTTTATGAAAAGTTAAGGGTACTTCAGGTAGCCCGTTCATTTGAAATCAATTTTGTTCAAATCGGATGTGTAGTTTTTGAGATAATGATGTTTCATGATTTTTACATTTTTATACATAACCTCTAAACTAGAAATTCGATTACAATGAAATTTGATTGGGTCTTATGGGACAACGAGACTTTTTATTTGCAATCAATTTCATGAAAAATCGGTCCAGTCACTTCTCTGAGAAAAGTGAGTGAGAATAAAAATCTGCACATACACACACACATACTCACACACATACACACACACACACAAACAGGAAATGTTTAGCTCGTCGAGCTGAGTCGAGTGATATATGCCATTCGGCCCTTTGGGGCACTTTTATACTTTCGGTTTTGCAAGTGATTGCTATACCTTTCTAGGAGAAAGGCAAAAAAATTAAAAGAAAGTTAAAAATTATTTATCCAAAACAGCCCATTTAAAAAAACTGATTTTTTTATAAAAACTACGAAAGATTACCTCATCAACGAAACCGGTCATGGAGAAATAAAAAAAAAGTTATAATATTTTCTAATTCATTTTTTTATTACTGGGTACATATTTTTGGAAGAACAAAGTTATTATTTCCAACTTTGCCAGATACACTATGCCAATCAAATAAACCGTTTTGACTGTAAAAATATTCTTAACTCCTCATAGAGTGCTCTATTGGAAATTAAAAATATGTCTACAGTCGAAACGGTTTGTTTGATTGGCATAGTGTCTTCGGTAAAGTTGTAGATAATATTTTGAGTATTCCAAAAGAAAAATATGCCTTCAAAAAAAAAAAATAATTGAAAAAAAATCTTTTGTAGGATTTATTAAAAATAACAGATTTTTAAAAAATTAGCTCTTTTGAATAATAATTTTCAATATTTTTTCTAACT
Organism: Wyeomyia smithii; assembly: GCF_029784165.1. Lineage (NCBI taxonomy): Eukaryota > Metazoa > Arthropoda > Insecta > Diptera > Culicidae > Wyeomyia > Wyeomyia smithii. The sequence goes on from NC_073694.1 coordinate 100,502,066, forward strand.
TTTTTGAATAAATAATTTTTTTAGGTGTAATATTTTAAGAGACACCGAAGTGCTTTTTTTAATTTTATACTAATTTTTCACAATATTATGAACCACCCTATGCCGAATTAATGAGCCACCCTAATGAAACATAATGTATCCGATGCTAGTTATAGTGTTTATCATTATACAGGTTATTTCGAGAGACTAGTGATCAATTTCAAAAAATAAATTCTAAACATTTTGAACTCCGCCTTCCACAATTGGAAAAACGACTAAGTCCCAGAGAGTCGATTTTTGCAATAAAGAAATTTTTCTGAAGACACCAATTCTCGACGTTTCATGCGTTTTTAAGTCATTTGACATAACATTTTTTTTCGAAAACCGAAATTTCACGTACCCCCCCCCCCCCACCACTTTGGGTGATTTTTCGGTTTTCAATAGTCCACACTTAAATCGCTTAGCGCCACCCCATTTTAAGTCCGATTGAGCTGAAATTTTGCACAAGGTGTTTCGAGATTACCATTTTGGCTATATAGATATATATATATATATATATATATATATATGTACATGTATATATATATATATATATATATATATATATATATATATATATATATATATATATATATATATATATATATATATATATATATATATATATATATATATATATATATATATATATATATATATATATATATATATATATATATATATATATATATATATATATATATATATATATATATATATATATATATATATATATATATATATATATATATATATATATATATATATATATATATATATATATATATATATATATATATATATATATATATATATATATATATATATATATATATATATATATATATATATATATATATATATATGAATATTTATATACCGTCTGCCGGAGTGAGATTAAGCCAAAACGGGAAATGTTTGTATGTTAAATTATTTGAGATTTCTAGAACCTAATACCTCAAATTCAATACTTTATGAAACGTGACATATTTATTCACAACTGCAAATGGAATATATATAATATCAGTGAGCTGTTTCACTTAAGTAATGTTTCAAAGTACAGGGTGAAAAACATGCGCAAATAATGTCATCCAAAAATGTCCCAGGCAAACCAACCCGATCAAGAAATCACATCAACTTACTTCTCAGTTGGTACGTTAGGATGTCGTCTCCAATGTTTTGACGAAATATTATGCATTGAACCTATGTTGACTCAGAAAATAATGTTTTTCCAAACTGTACACTTTTCGAGCCCTTTTGGGGTAAGATTGTGCCAAGCTATAATGAACGGTACAGTTTGCGGAATTCACATTCACGACAAAATTATATCAGTATACACCAAAACACTTGCTATGTTTACATAGGGTGTGTTGTCTAGCTTTGGTATTATTTGAAATAATGACTAAAAGCTTGAGAACAGTAAGCTAACAACTGTTAGATGGAAATTTACAATGTATCAGTCATTGTAAAATACTTATGGAATGTAACAAAATTCTGTACACCTATTCTTTATAAACTGATGACTTTCAAAGTGAGGAAGGAGGGTTGTGGGTACGTTTCCAGCGGTTTTGAGATCTCCAATGAAATATATATTGGTCAATGTCACATAATAATTGAAACGGAAAGTCTTCTCAGGCTTTATGTCTTAACGTTTTCCCTTTCTAAGCTACCTGGAGACGCCACTATGTATATAGAGACTATCCATAAGCCATGTTCTCATAACTAGTTACTCCAGATATCGATTCGATCCAGTCATGCATTTTTCTATAATTCATATGAAACGTAGTTTCTGGTCAACCCCCCTTAATAGTCCACGTTGTTTATGGTCATCCCTATACTTACTGTTTTATCATGTTATTCGTAGATACACTACTATTCATTTAACAGGCATGAAATTCAACTTTTTGTTTTTGGCACAATCTCACCCCATAGAAGGGATGAGATCAGGCCAAAGTTCATTTAATTTTAGCAAAATTATAATTTATTGTAACTTAACCATATTTGCGGCAGTCGTTAACTGAACATTTAAGTGTGCATTGACGTGATTTGGATCAAACTCATTGCCTAAATGTGTACATTACAAGCTAAGGAACAAAAATGTATCCTTTTTTGGCACAATCTCACCCCGGCAGACGGTATTCATTCATTCATTCCATACGAAGTGACCACGGAAGAGAATAAACTTGGACACGACCATCGCGGATTTGGCTCAAAGCTCCGCGAATTATTCATCTAGGTTCACTATGAAAAAATCCCAATTTTGGTGTCGATTGGAAAACCCCCCGCTCTGTGGGACTCCCTCTTTGTGACAAAGTCAGGCAGTCACTTCTTTTTCTTACAATTCATAGATGTAGGACGTCCGCAAAATACTGATAGATGATTTAAAAAAAAAAACAAGGAATCAAAAATATATATAAGTTTTGACTGGAAGTGTTGCCAGATGGATTGTTTTTGTATTTGAAAACTAAATTTACATTTTTCGGCAAATGCAGCCCTTTTTATTTCAACTTTGATAATTTCATCGTGTTCCTTAGAAAATTTCACGTAAGAAACAACTATCATCCCGAGATAATATGAGCCAATCTCGAGATATAACATATATAACGAAAAACTAATTACGAAATTTAAAACCATTTTTGTAAAAATGCTATATCTCGAGATTGGCTCATATTACCAAATTTTCCGAGAAACACGATGAAACCTTCAAATTTAAAATAAACTCAGCTACATTTGCCGAAAAATGCAAATTTAGTTTTAACTAGAAAAATAATCTATCTGACAACACTTCCGGTCAAAAATAATATTTTTTCTGGATTCCTTGGTTTATTTTATTCAAAATTCACTCATCACTTTTTTCGGGTGTCTTACGGCTATTAACTATAAAATAAATTAATTACGAAATCTACAACTATTTTCGTATGCCGTGTCAAATAAACCAACTTAAACCTAACTATTTTCGTAAAAATGTTATATCTCGAGATTGGCTCATATTACCTCGGGATGATAGTTTTTTCTTACGTGAAATTTTCCATAGTACTTCCCGGAAACTCCGCTAGGTATTGCTTCAGGGAGCGGCTTTTGTGCTATGTGCACCCTCATGATTCCTTAGGTCTCTTTGCTAACTTAGCTAACTAACCTGGAGACTGGCTGTTAGCTAACACTGGCTTGTCGGTGGTCAACCTGTCGCCTGTTTTGCAGCTCTAAAACTATTTGAGAGGCGGCTGCACAAACCGCCCTCCAATTGTTCGGGTCTTTACACATCCTCTGAACTAGGTTATACGGAGTGGTATCTGGCCTGCTCACTACCATCATGTCACTCCGCGCCTGCGCAAAACGAGGGCTTATAAAGAAGACATGCTCAGCAGTCTCTTCCGCATCCACGCACTCGGGACAGTTGGAAAAACCCTCATGCCCGAATTTGTGTAGACACTGTCTGAAGCAACCATGGCCTTACAGAATCTGTGTCAGATGGAAGTTCACGTCTCCATGGCGCCTTCCGATCCATCCGGATACATCCGGAATAAGCCAATGCGTCCATCTACCCTTCACGGAATTGGACCACTCCTGCTGCCATGTGATCATCGAGAATGATCTTCTGGTACCTCGTATGCCCCTTGTGTCACGTTGATCGAAGCATTCTACGTCCTACTTAATGGCTATGCTGATAGCCATCATGCCGGACAGGACGCAGATTGCGTCGTATGACACAGTTCGATACGCGATCGCAACCTTCAGGCACATGAGCCTGTAGGTATTTTCCAACTTACTCCGATGTTTACTTGTACCTAGTGCTTTAGACCACACTGGCCCACCGTATCTCAGTATGAACGAAGTCACGCTAGCCAGAAGTTTCCGCTTGCTGCCGTATACTGCTGAGCTATCGGACATCATGCGAGATAATGCAATGGCCTTTGAAGCCCTCTTACAGGTATATTCGACATGGCTCCCGAAGGCGAGCTTGTCATCGATCATCACCTCCACAGCTTCAGGGAGCGCTGAAAGGCGATGGTGCAATTCCCGACACTGATCAACGCCTGTTGCTTCGACTTGCGGTTATTAACAACTGAAATCTCCGTCTTATGATGCGCCAGCTCCAGTTTTTTGGAGCGCATCCAGTCCTCGACGATGCTTATAGAGTGCGAAGCCGTCAACTCTACCTTCTCGATCGACTCGCCCTAGACCTCAAGTGTGATGTCGTCCGCAAATCCAACGATCACAACCCCTTGGAAAAGCTTAAGTTTCAGCACTTCATCGTACATGATATTCCACAGTACCGGGCCCAGGATTGAATCATGTGGAACCACTTCAGTAATTGGGCCACATTTTTGACCCTCGTCTGTGCTGTAAATTAGCACACGATTCTGGAAATAATTTTCCAGAATCTTGTACAAAGACACCGGAATGTCTAGTTTCCGAAGCAAGTGGGCTATGAAATCTCAGCAAAAACTATTGAACGCATTTTTCACGTCCAGCGTAACGATTGCGCAATAGCGAATGTCCCATCTTTTACGCTTGAGTGCTACCCCTGCTGTTTTGGTGACGGACAGAATAGCATCCACCGTAGACTTGCCTTTTCGGAAGCCGAACTGGTTACTCTACAGATTGTTTGCACTTTCGGTGTACCTAACCTATTGATAATAACCTTCTCGAGCAAGGTAGTTATACGATAACTTATCGTAAACGCCGATAGCGATACTGTCTGCAATCGTTATCGACGATGACGCTAAAGTCTTCAAACATTATCGTCATTGCCAAAGACGATAGCTACTGGACGGTATCGAATCAATAACGTCTGATAAAAGAATTCGCAGTTTGTTTTAACATTGGTTGTTGTCTTGGATAGCCACACAAACAAAGCTGCATTTGGTCCAATAGCAACGGATCGGTTCGCTGCTTTTGCATTGCGAAACTTATGAATTCGTTGCTACTCGAGAATTTTTCCTTCCTTGAGTTGCTATTTTCTAAAAGTAAATAGCAACGCTCGGTACGGTTATTTTGTTGGTTATCTAGCCAGCTCTAGCAACCGAAATATAGCCACTAGTGCACTTGCTCTGATAGACGCTAGTGAGCTGATAACGTCAGGTAAATATCGTTATCGTCGATAACGTTAATGTTTGAAGACGCAATCGTCAACGTCGATAACGATAGCAGACATTATCGGTATCGGCGATGACGCTTATCGACGTTAATCTATCGTATTACCAAGCCTGTTCTCGAGCACCTTACCCGCCGTTTTGAGCAGACATATCGGTCTGTATGCCGACGGGTCACCAGGTGGTTTCCCTATCTTCGGCAAATAAGACCAGCTTCTGTCGCTTCCATCTGTCTGGGAATGTACAGTCATCCAGGCACTTCTGCATGACTTCCCGAAATAGTCAGGGGGTCTCTTTGTTGGCCTTATGCACAGCCAGATTCGGAATCCCATCCAATCCCGGTGTCTTGCTCACCCACAGGGAGTTGGCGATCACGATGAGTTCGTCATTCGTAACCATTTCCGCCTCCTCTGCCTCGGCACGGGTGACGTTGTCGCTCATATATTGGGTGTTCGGCAGGTCGGCCGACCACCTCTGGTCTGAGTTTGAGATACTGGAACGTCGATGAAGTGACCCGCCAGGCCAAGGATTTGGCTCGTGGCGTGGAAAGAGTCCCTCTATGATCCGCTCAAGCATCGCTGGTGATTTTCCTGCGGGCGCCTGGTGTTGGCGCTAAAGCACAGTCTTTCGAAGCACGCACGTTTACTAGCTTTTATTGCTCTCTTAAGCGCCGTTCTTGCGGAGCCGACGATCTTCCCTTTCTTCATCGGTTCGCGCACGTTGAATCCTTCTTCTCGCTTGAAGACACGCTCTGCGGAGGTCCGCTATCGCGTCGGTCCACCAGTAGACTGGTGGCCTTCCATGCCTAGGCTGGTGGCTCCTAGGCATGGTGACCTCACACGCCCGCGAAAGTATGGCAACAAGTTGACCAGTGCTCGGGTGACGAATTCTGCTCGCATCGAGTTCTCGTCTAATTGCTTCCGCAAATACCTCGTCATTGAAGTGTGATATCATCCACCCGCGAGGAGCTGGAGTGTTAATTCTACTCGCCGCATGCGGTCTCGTTTTACGGTCTACACTATATCAGACCGCCAGGTGGTCGCTATGAGTATAGCCATCGTCTACCCTCCAGTTCATGATCAGTCCTGGACTACAGAACGTCACATCGATGATCGACTCCGCGCCGTTTCTACTGAAAGTGCTCTTCAAGCCGACGTTGGCCAGATCTATGTTGAGCTCCGCCAACAAGATCTGACTTCTCTGGTTTGTGCGTCGACTTCCCCACTCAGTTGCCCATGCCTTGAAGTCACCCGCCACTACCAACGGTGATAGACCTATCAGCTCCACGGTGGCTCGGTCGATCATCCTTGCGAACTGCTCGGTAGACCAACGAGGCGGAGCATAGCAGCTGCAGTAGTACATTCCGTTCACCTTGGCAACCGCGTATCCTTCGTTCGAGGTTGACTCTACCTCCTGAACCGGGAACCTGTTCGTCATCCATATTGCCTCCATACCAGACCCGTCCGAAATCCAGTTACCGTTTCTGGAAGGAATACGGTAGGGGTCCGAGATTATGGCGATGTCCGACAACGACTCAATGACTGCTTGGTATAGCAATTGCTGAGCCGCGAAGCTGTGGTTCAAATTTAGCTGTGTCACTCTCACGCCCATGGCTTGCTAGTCGGCTTACCGGCCGTGCACCTTGAGGCTCTTCGCAGTCTTTGCTTTTGTGGCCTGCAGCGCCGCACCGCCTGCATAGGGAGCTGCTGTCAGGCCCCTTACAGCTAAAGGACTTGTGTTCTTGTTCGAAGCATCGAAAGCAGACCTCCGGCAGCTGGTAGATGCTGAGTGGGCACATTGATCAGCCCACTTTGAGCTTCGCTACCTTCAGCGCCTGGTTTCCGTCCACCGACGAAGTCTGACAGTGGCGGTCTGGGTCCCTACTGGGCCTTTGGCAGTCGAACTGCCTCTGGTGCCACAACCACTTCGCACTGCTCCTTGAGGGCATCCACGACTTCACATGCCTCAGTGACCTCGTCCAGGTATTTAATTTATAGGGTTACCTGCGACGTGAGTGCCAGAACCTGCACTCCATCTCCAAGCGCCTCTCGGGCCAATGGCCGATAGGCTGGGCCCTTGTTTCTGGCTTCTTTGCGGAGCTCAACGATCATTTTTCCTTTGCGAAATCGGCGGATGCTACGCACATCTGCCCCCAGATCGCCTCTCAGTGCCTTAAGGACTTCCGGGTACTTTGACTCTTCTGTCTTAAGGATGAGTGCGTCGCCCTTATTTTTGTAACCGGATTTGTGGATTTGTGGATTTGTAACCGGTTGCGGTTTTTGGCCACCACTTTTTGGTTCCTACTGCTTCCCGGAACTGTTATTCACGGGTTACATGGAGCCTTCTGCCTCTTGGCTGCCACCGTGGGCGTTGTTTGCGCCACTCCTTCGCCGGTCTGAAGGTTGTTTGCGATTAAACGCTTCTTGGTGCCTCCAGGGGCCGTCTCTCCCGGGGACTGTCGCGTTCGTTTGGCAGCTGGCCCTGCCGCGCAAACCACCGCAAACGTGCTGGTGTCCGTTTGGACCAACTTCCTTGCCCGCTCGGTCACCTTCGTCTCCTCTTTCTCCGCAGCCGCAGCTTTCATTTCGAGCTCGGCATGCTCCTGTTTAGCAGCATCGACGGAGGACCGAAGCATGTAGAGGGCCTGCTTCAAGTATTTTGTTGTATTGCTGTGACTTTGCGCAAACTCGATTATAGCATCGAGCTGCTCAGACAGGGCCACTACCCTCGGTAGCTTGTCCCGCTGTCTTCCGACTGCCTTTAATAGCTGTGAACCAGCCATCGCGATGTCTTGCGTAGATCTGGTAGGCGTACTGCCTTTACCGTCTTCGCAGGCGACCTTCACTGCATCCGTCTCCACTTTTCTCGGCGAAGACCGCTGGATGCCGCCTCGCGCAAATCGGTTTTCCGACCCACCAGGGAGCTCGGCGCAGGTGCCAGCCCAAAATCGTGGTACGAAAACGAAATCCGACTCGTATCCTATTGCGATGCTACCAGTTGCCGTAATTGGGAACATTAATGGCATCAGCCCCAATGGGCGGTATAGGGCATTTGGGTGGTGGGAGCGCCACTACTCGTTCCATCGGAGCTGCTTCCGGACAGTGTGACTTTTGCGAGAATTCAGCGGGCCCAATGCCTGAATCTCGCCACGACCTAGGCTAGTTATATATATATATATATATATATATATATATATATATATATATATATATATATATATATATATATATATATATATATATATATATATATATATATATATATATATATATATATATATATATATATATATATATATATATGTACATATATATATATATATGTATATATATATATATAATATATATATATTTATATATATATATATATATATATATATATATATATATATATATATATATATATATATATATATATATATATATATATATATATATATATATATATATATATATATATATATATATATATATATATATATATTGTCGTACTGTTAAGGCGAGGTGATAAAATATAAGTTAAACAATAAGAACAGTATAAACGAATTTAATAGCGTATTATAAAATATGTGCGTTCAGTCTCTCGTCGGATACCCGCATGACAACTTATCACTCTCAGTTGGCACGAGTGCGTACATCCGCTTAACAGACTCACTGTCAACGGCGTGCCCAAGTGGTGAATCCCCAGAGGTTGGTCAGTTGCTCCAACATCTCCCTCCTTAATATCTGTGGTGTCCCTGGTACCACTGCGGCGGTCTTCGAGGTCGAGAAGAGCGCCTGGGAAGAGGAACTACAGGTGAAGTCTCAGCTGCTGACTGGAAATCCGATGATGTTGACGATGATGAGGATGAAGCACCATTATCGGCTGGCTCTGGGACGAGCACTGGCTCATCGTTCACCGGCGCAGAGGAGGCAGGTTCTGGCATCGACGCAGTAGTAGCGAGGTTCCACTCATTAAGCAAAATATCGAGCGGATTTTTTTGCGACTTAGTTGACGGCTATTGAGCTGCAAACGAAGACCTACTTTTAAGCTGATTAATGTGCGAGCGAATCATTTTACTATTGTTGACCCAGACGTTATACATTACTCTGCTAAGTTTTTCCATTATGACTCCGGGCACCCAAGTCCACTTATTACTCGCATACACTTTAGCGAAAACCTTATCTTCCTTATTAAAGGTTCGCAAGGCAGGCGAATCTGACACTGGTTGTGGTACTGGTCTACGGGGCGGTCGCAGCAATTCGAGTGAAGTTCTTATCGGTCTGCTGTACATAGCTTCTGCTGGTGACTTGCCATCTGGCACATTTGGATTTGGAGTTGTTCGGTAAGTGAGAAGAAACGTATTTAAAGCCTGATCGTACCTTTCCCTTCCTAGATTTTTCGGATGGCTCGTTTGAATGTATCCACAAACCGTTCGGCCTGGCCATTCGATTGTGGGTGGAAAGGTGCTGTCGTTATGTGCCTGATGCCTTTCTGGCAACAAAATTCCTCAAATTCCCAACTTTTGAACTGCGTGCCGTTGTCCGACACAAGAATCTCTGGCATTCCTTTGTTGGCGAATAAATCTTGAAGCAAGCTGAGTGTTACCTTCGTTGTTGTCAGTTTCGTTGGGAAAATTTCCGGTCATTTAGTGTTTGAATCAACAACGATTAAGTAAAATTCCCCTTCCAAAGGACCGGCATAGTCGATGTGAATCCTTTGCCATGGAGCTGTCGATTTGGGCCATGATTGTGGCTCAGCCTTTGGTGGCGAACGCGCTGCTAATGCACATTGGTGATAAGCCTTTACAAAGTCTACTATTTGTTCGTCTAAGCCTGGCAAAAAGACGAAGCTACGTGCAATGGCTTTCATCCGTTGTGCACCTGGATGACCTTCATGCAATTGGATAATGCATCGCTTCCTATACTGTGCTGGGATAATTAAACGGTCTCCAAACATAACACAGCCTTGCACAATTGAGAGAGCTTCTTGGCGGTCAAAATAGCGTTGCATCTCCCAATCTTTGACATCCATTCGCTTCTTAGGCCAACCATCGCTCACGAATCGATATAGTTTGCTAAGAGTCGGATCGCATTTCGTGGCTTCTTCTACCATGCTAAAACTGAGAGGTAAGTTTTTAGTGCTACTGACTATTACTGACCTTAAATCTTCTTTCAACGAGGCACATGCAACAACGAAATCTTCGTCTGGCTTAATATGCTGGTTGATAACCCTGGACAGCACGTCAGCGTTCCCAAATTTATCAGTTGAAATATATTCTATCGAAAAATCATATGACAGCAACGTTAAAGCCCACCGCTGGAGCCGGTTTGCAGTGTAAACCGGTCTGCCTTTTCTAGAGCCAAATATCCGTAATAACGGTGCATGATCTGTCTGCAATCGGAATCTTCTACCAAATATATATTTGTGAAATTTTGTAACAGCGAATACAATAGCCAGTCCTTCTCTGTCTGGCTGTGAATATCGCTGCTCAGCTGCAGTGAAGGCGCGGGACGCGTGTTGAACCACCTTCATTTGGCCATCTGCGAACTTATGGCTAATTGTTGCTCCAACACCGATCGACGAAGCATCAGCCGAAACAATTATCTCCTGCATCGGATCGTAGTGTGTCAGTAAGAGCTCTGACGACAAAATTGCTTTAAATTTTTCAAATGCACTCTGGCATGCTGGTGTCCACTTGAATGTAGATGTGCTGGATTTTAAAAGTTCATCCAAAGGGTAGCGCAGTGTTCTCATATCCGGCACGAACTTACCGTAATAGTTCAATGCTCCGAGGAAAGAGCGAACACCTGTGAGGTCCTTGGGAGCGGGCATATCTTTAATAGCTTGGATCTTATCTGGTTCTGGGCGAAGGCCTTGGCGATCTAGCATATGCCCTAGGTATCGGATTTTATGCTGTCCGAATGCACACTTTTCTAGGCGAATAGTGAATCCGTACTCCTGAATTCGGTGCAGAACTTCGTGCAAGTTACGTGAATGTTCGTTTTCATCTCTACCACCAACAATCACGTCATCTAAATATCCTGACGTATTCGATAGACCGGCCAGCATTGTGTCGATCATCTGCTGGAACACACCTGGAGCCGCCTTCACGCCAGGAGGGAGCCTATTGTATTGATACAGTCCCCGGTGCGTGTTGATGGTTAACAACTTCCGACATTCCTCATCTACCTCCATCTGCAAGAATGCATCGGATAAATCAATTTGGCTGAAGACAGTACAACCGGGTAATTTTGAGAAAATGTCCTGCGGCAATGGTAGCTGGTACTGATGTGACTGAAGCTGTTCATTGAGCCCAGTTGAGCAATCACCGCATATACGGATAGTGCCGTTTGCCTTTCGTACAACAACTATCGGTGCAGCCCACTCTGAGTACTGCACAGGTGAAATAATGTTTAACCGTTCCAAACGGTCAAGCTCTTCGTCAACTGTAGCTTGCATTGCGTATGCTACAGGTCTCCTGGGTCGGAAAACAGGTTTGCTTGCATCTTTCAAAGACAGCACAATTTTTGTTTTTGTGCAAAGCCCGAGCTTATTGCTGAAAAGCTCAGGGTACACCCGTTTCAAAGCACTTATATCTTGAGCAGCACTTTCTAGTTTATTACAAAATTTGTCCATAGGCAGTGACCACAGATTGAATTTATCGATTAAATCGATACCCAGAAGATTAAGTGAGTTTCCCGACACGAGTATACGGCCATTTTGGGTGCATCCATTTAATGAAACTTTACCAACAAATTCGTATAACAGGTCTAGCTTCTCACCAGATGCAGATTTGGCTGTTTGTGTGGTGGGATTTGCTGCTGGGTGGCCAATCTGCTTCCACACTTGTTCAGAAATTATCGTAATATCTGATGCTGTGTCTAGCTGCAGACGAACAGGCACGTCATTTATTTTGACCCACACATATCGTCGCTTGCACTGTATACTACTAACAGCTAGCGTAACGGTTTGAATAGACAAATTCCCATTTCGATGTTTGACCGATTTGAGGGAACGTCGGGCGCTTGAGCAATACCCTTCCTTATGACCCACCTGATGACAATCTGCACATTTATGGTTCCGAAATCCGCAGAACTTTGAATAGTGCATGACACCACATTTCCAGCATGGAGTAGCTGGCCTGTTCTTGTGGTTTCCTTGAGACGGCTGGGGACACCTTTGTTCATTTGGCTTTTTAAATTGCTTCCGATAACTAAGACTGCTTTTCACTGCTTGCACTTTTGGTCCACTTGCACTGGCTTCTATCATTGCAGTATCGTTTTTTAAGTTAATCAAACGCTGACACTCTTCCATCAAAGCTCCAAGTGTGACGTCGGCACAGTCTTCAATTTTTGTTAGCAGTCTTGTTCGTACTTCGGCGTCACACTCGGACTTTATTCCACACACAAATATTAGGCATTTGAATTGTTCTTCTGAAAGCTTTTTAAGCTCGAATTCAACACACATCTCGTTAACTCGGCATGCATATGACACGAAATCTAGCGAACCAGGCGGCAAACGTGTTGCGAGTATCAGGATCGTATTGGAACTCTTTTATGTTTCCTGCCAATGAGTCCAGAATTGCCTCCGGATTTGGAGGGATGCTCACTTGAATGGACCCCATTGCATTGAGAAACATTGCCTCCTGTTGTTGGAGAAAACCTTGTTGCTGTTGCGCTGATTCGTGCTGGCGCTGTAGCAACTGATTAGTAACAGCCTGTTGCTGCTGAAGCTGCTGTAAAATCTGCAGGAGGACAGGATCAATCGGCATCGCTTGCGGTTGACCGGGTTGTGCAGGAATGTGATGACGCTGCTGTTGGAGGTTATGTGGATGTGATGGAAACGGATGATTCGGGCCGGGTGGGTTGATTCCGGATTTTGATCCACATGGTTGCGGTCATCCTCCATTCTTCGCTTCCTTTTGCGAGGCGGTGAGAAAGAAATTTTTCCGAATTTCTAATCAACGAGAATTATAAAACTGAACACTTGCGAACGCGGTAATACTCGTCGCCACTGTCGTACTGTTAAGGCGAGGTGATAAAATATAAGTTAAACAATAAGAACAGTACAAATGAATTTAATAGCGTATTATAAAATATGTGCGTTCTGTCTCTCGTCGGATACCCGAATGACAACTTATCACTCTCAGTTGGCACGAGTGCGTACATCCGCTTAACAGACTCACTGTCAACGGCGAGCCCAAGTGGTGAATCCCCATATGGTGGTCAGTTGCCCAAACATATATATATATATATATATATATATATATATATATATATATATATATATATATATATATATATATATATATATATATATATATATATATATATATATATATATATATATATATATATATATATATATATATATATATATATATATATATATATATATATATATATATATATATATATATATATATATATATATATATATATATATATATATATATATATATATATATATATATATATATATATATATATATATATATATGACACCCGAAAAATAGTGATGAGTGAATTTTGAATAAAATAAACCAAGTAATCCAGAAAAAATATTATTTTTGACCGGAAGTGTTGCCAGATAGATAATTTTTCTATTTTAAAACTAAATTTGCATTTTTCGGCGAATGTAGCTGAGTTTATTTTAAATTTGAAGGTTTCATCGTGTTTCTCGGAAAATTTTACATAAGAAACACTCATCAACCCGTGGTGATATGAGCCAATCTCGAGATATAGCATATTTACGAAAAACTAATTACGAAATTTAAAACCATTTTTGTAAAAATGCTATATCTCAAGATTGGCTCATATTACCACGGGGTGATAAGTGTTTCTTATGTAAAATTTTCCGAGAAACACGGTGAAACCTTCAAATTGAAAATAAACTCAGCTACATTTTGCAAGGAGCCATGTAAGGAGAAGTCAATCGTTTGAGGTTTTCTGGTAGAATGAATTTTTATTTTCCTGAATATTGTTACTTGTCTCCTGCTGGAGACGCCTGAAGCCACCGTTCTATGTATTTGTAATCTATGTGCTATGTACATCGATCATTTATCCATGATCGATGTGCATGCTAAAGGGACAGAAATAGCAACTCGAAAAGCCATCACTCTACGTATGGTAACAGCGAGGTTCAGTCGTTTGTAATGCGACACTTTCTTTCGTCGCGGCAAACGCTGACAATTTTGAGCAGGCATTGAACTGAAGGTTCAATGCCGGTCGACAATAAATTACTCAGCATGTTCCCAACCTGAGGAGGTACTATTTTGGAAGTATGAGAAAATGACATGTGGAATGCACATGTCACACCACTCCCTTACGGGTCAGAAGGTTTAAAGTTTAGATTTTGTTTGGCTTCAAACGTCTCTCACAATTGTTATAATTTACGCAAATTGTATGTATTACATGATGAATTTTGATATCATGAAAATTTTATTATGATGGTGTTAATTGAATAACTCACTCCTTCCCCCTAATGGAAATAGGAGGTGGCTTTGTAGTCTATTTTATTAGCCTCGATATGTGAACAGGAAGCTGTTGTTTTTTTTCGGCATCTACTATTGTTACGTTTGGCGTGTTTAATTTTGAAATCAAGAAAGGTCCGTTGTAAACGGGGTCTAATTTGTGTCTATTTTCCTTTTTTAAGTAAACTACGTCGCCTATTTGTAAATCTGTGAGTATGATTGTGTAGTTGGTTATTTTGGTTCTGTTTTCTTTTTCTCTTAATATTGTTTTTTTTTTTTTTTTTTTTTTTTAAGGGGGGATTTGTTAGTAGCTTAAGTATTTATGATAAATATTAGTAAATAATGAGTATGTGTGTCCAATCACAAATGGTGACTTCTCAACACTGTTAGAAATTTGTAATTTTAATTGTTAGGATTTGTTTGCTTTCGCAATTAGGACTTATCATTCGTAGGGATTTAAACCTACTTGTCAGGAAAGAGGAAGTAAACTTACAACTAACCTAATTGCTAACTTATTGGCTATAAAGAGAGCTTATCGTAGCAATTGAGGATTGCAACGATTTTTGTCGAAAATTGTTAATAATTTTATTTGACATAGCTTCTAATGGTTCAACACCAGTAAGTCTATGTAATTCGAGTGTACCAAACCAAGGAGGACGCTTCAAAATCATTTTCAGAATTTTATCCTGAATCCTTTGGAGCGTTTCCTTTCTTGTTG
This sequence comes from Wyeomyia smithii, assembly GCF_029784165.1. Classification (NCBI taxonomy): domain Eukaryota; kingdom Metazoa; phylum Arthropoda; class Insecta; order Diptera; family Culicidae; genus Wyeomyia; species Wyeomyia smithii. The sequence continues at coordinate 100,517,349 of NC_073694.1, forward strand.
AACAGCAACTTGACCAGATCGGTACAGCATAAAGCATTGCTGGTCTAAAAATTTGTTTGTAAATCAAAAGTTTGTTCTTAAAACAAAGTTTAGAATTCCTGTTAATGAGAGGATATAAACATCTCGTATATTTGATGCACTTGGCTTGTATACTCTCAATGTGCTCTTTGAAAATAAGTTTTTTATCATAAATTAGTCCCAAGTACTTAACCTTGTCGGACCAACTTAAAATAACCCCATTCATCTTGACAACGTGATTATTGTTTGGCTTGAGGAAAGAAGCCCTAGGCTTATGCGGAAAAATTATCATTTGAGTTTTAGAAGCATTGGGAGAGATTTTCCACTTTTGCAAGTAGGAAGAAAATATATCTAAACTTTTCTGCAATCGACTGCATATGACACGAAGACTTTTTCCTTTTACGGAAATGCTTGTGTCATCGCAGAACAATGACTTTGTGCATCCTGGAGGCAAATCAGGAAGATCTGAAGTGAATGTGTTGTACAGGACTGGACCCAAGACTGAACCTTGAGGTACACCTGCTCTGACGGGAAATCTATCAGATTTTGAATTCTGATAGACAACCTGCAGAGTTCGATCAGTAAGATAATTTTTTAAAAATTTGATTAGGAAAATTGGAAAATTAAAAGTTTGCAATTTCGCAATCAAACCTTTATGCCAAACACTGTCGAATGCTTTTTCTATGTCTAAAAGAGCAGCTCCAGTGGAATAACCTTCAGAATTGTTAGCTCGTATCATATTAGTAACTCTGAGCAATTGATGAGTTGTGGAATGCCCATGGCGAAGTCCAAACTGTTCATTTGCAAAAATTGAATTTTCGTTGATGTGTGACATCATTCTGTTAAGAATAATTCTCTCAAACAGTTTACTTATTGAAGAAAGCAAACTGATTGGTCGATAACTTGAAACTTCAGCTGGGTTCTTATCCGGTTTTAAAATGGGAGTAATTTTTGCATTTTTCCATAATTTGGGAAAATATGCAATTTTGAAGCAGCAATTGAAAATTTTCACTAAAAATTCCATTGTGCTCTCAGGGAGATGTTTGATTAGTATATTAAAGATTCCATCGTCACCAGGTGCTTTCATATTTTTGAAATTTTTAATAATTGATTTAATCTCATTCAAGTTAGTTTCAATTATTTCTGCAGGTAAAAAATTCTGGGAAGAAATCAAATCAAATTGACGTGTGACTTCATTTTCAATTGGACTCACAAAATTCAAATTTGAGTTATGAACACTCTCAAACTGCTGAGCAAGTCTTTGAGCCTTTTGTTCATTGGATACAAGAAAACGTTCACCATCTTTTAAAACTGGAATAGGCTTTGAAGGTTTCTTAAGAATCTTCGACAGTTTCCAAAAAGGTTTTGAATATGGTTTCAATTTTTCAACTTTAGTCTCAAAATTTTGATCTCTCAGAGGAGTAAATCTATGCTTAATCTCTTTCTGTAAATCTTTAAAAATAGTTTTAAAAACAGGGTCACGAGAACGTTGATATTGACGTCTGCGGACATTTTTCAAACGAATTAGAAGTTGAAGATTTTCGTCAATTATTGATGAATCAAATTTCACTTGAGCCTTTGGAACAGAATAATTCCTGGCATCAACAATTGCACATTTTAATGCTTCCAAAGCGGAATCAATATTCACTTCGTTTTGCAAATCAAGCTCATTATTGAAATTTCTCTCAATATGAGTTTTGTATCTTTCCCAATTAGCCTTGTTATAATTAAAAACAGAGCTCATAGGGTTTAAAACTGATTCATGTGATAAAGAAAAAGTTATTGGAAGATGGTCAGAATCAAAGTCAGCATGTGTGATCAAATCACTACATACATGAATTTGATCTGTTAGCACCAAATCAATTGTTGAAGGGTTTCTTACAGAAGAAAAGCATGTAGGACTATTCGGAGACAAAATAGAATAGTATCCTGAAGAACAATCATTGAATAAAATTTTGCCATTGGAATTACTTTGTGAATTATTCCATGAACGATGTTTAGCGTTGAAATCGCCGATTATGAAAAATTTCGAACGATTTCTGATGAGTTTTTGTAAATCACCTTTAAAATAATTTTTGAGCTCGCGTGTGCATTGAAATGGTAAATATACTGCGGCAATAAATAAAATCCCAAGTTCAGTTTGAACTTCAATTCCCAAAGTTTCAATAACTTTCGTCTCAAGATGGGGAAGAGCACGATGTTTGATTCGGCGATGAATAACAATTGCAACTCCACCGCCGGAACCCTGAATCCTATCATATCTATGAACCACGTAATTGGGATCATATTTTAATTTTATGTTAGGTTTCAAAAATGTTTCAGTAATAATTGCAATATGCACATTATTTACTGTTAAAAAATGACCTGTGCATAAGTTAAACGGGTATGCAAAGGAGTAGGTAAACTATGCGTCACTGGTACGCTTGGAGAATTTTGTTTTGAAGTTGGTTTTAATTGAGAAATTGAATTTTGTTTACCTTGCCTTGCCTTAACAATTGCTAAACAGACTGGGCATTGATAAAAATTTGACATATGGTTGCCGTTACAATTCGCACAGCGAAAATTTTTACTCTCTTTCACAGGACATGTGTCCTTTTTGTGAGAAGAGTCTCCACAATTAAGACATTTTTGGTCCATGTTACAGAATTTGGAACCATGGCCATAACGTTGGCAAGTACGGCATTGGGTGATATGCTTTTCACCTCCGCCATACTTCCTGTAAATTTCCCACTTAACACGCACATTATACAAAGCATGTGCTTTTTCAAAAAATTTTAAGTTGTTAACCTCATTGCGGTTAAAATGAATCAAATAATTAACAAGGGAAATTCCAGTTCTCTGACTGTTTTCGCCTCGTGATTTTTGTTTCATTAGAATTACTTGGGTAGGGGCTATGCCAAGTAATTCTGTTAAAGTAAGTTTGATCTCATCAACGGTTTGATCGTTGGTGAGACCTTTCAAGACAACCTTGAACGGCTTGGCGTTCTTGGTGTCATATGTAAAAAATTCGTACATCTTGTCAGTTAAATACTGAACAAGACCATCACGACCCTTTACTGAGTCGGCTAATAAGCGGCATTCACCTCTACGGCCAATTTGATAGGTAACTTTAACGTCAGAAACAAACGTTGAAAGTTCCTTTTTGAATATATTAAATTCAGAAGAAATAGTTACCACAATAGGTGGAACTTTCTCCTTTTTTAAAGATTTTTTATTTTGTATAGTTTCATTATTAATAACTTCCATTTCACCAGCTTCTTGCTCGGGCAAAATATCAAAAGGATTGTCACTACAGACACTCGAAGTGTCAGAAAGAGATGCCTCTCTTTTCCTCCCCGCAGCGATGCGAGGTTTCTTTTTCCGTCCAGCCATTTCAGGTGATACGAAAAAAGTTAAAACAAATGTTAAATTCAAAAGTAGGTAGTCTTGAGAAAGACTGATGGGAAATAACTTTCAGGTAGTCTTTAAAAGACACACTGACAAAACACAAACTTTGAAGCTATAGGCAGTCAAAGACCAGTCCACAAGCAACCGAAAAAACGTCTGATCTGTAGGATAGTTCAAGACGCACTGGATCTTAATATTGTTTGTATGACGTTTGCGTGTGTTGTTTGTAACCTAAATTTAAGTTCTTTTTGGTAAGAATCTAAGTTGTACAGCGGGTCTACTTGCAGATTTTAACAGAATTTGGAAGTATTGAGCTTTTTGCCGAACACGAGCTCGAATGGGGTATAGTTATGGTCGGTACTCGGTGTTGTATTGTATACAAAGCAATAAGAGGAAAGTCACTCATCCCAATCGTTTATGCGTTGGCTTGAAAATATCCTTAGATATTCGTTTAGACATTTGTGGTTACGTTCTAACGCACCAATCGTTTGAGGGTGGTAAGCTGTTGAACAGGTGTGTTTTAATTGTAACAAATTGCATATTTCGTCAAATACTCCTTTATATTCGGTTTTCTGGTCTGTTTTGATACATTGCATTGGACCATATATCAGAATGCATTTGTCTACTACTGCTTTAGCTATTGTAACGGCTGATTTGTCTGAAATGGGGACCGCAATCACGTACTTGGAGAGATCGCATTGCAATGTTACGGCATAGCGGTTTCCTTTTTCAGTGAGAGGGAACGGTCCGACGGTGTCATTCGACACGACGTCGAATGTTTTATTTGGTGTAGTAGTAACGATAGCTGACGTTTTTGCTGCTATCGCATGTTTATTAATTTTACAAAGTTTACATACCTTGACGTAATCTGAAATCGTCTGCTTCATGTTTGGCCAGGAGTAGAGTGACTTTAATTTTTTATATAATCTATTTATGCCTGGATGACCTCCCGTCGGAGAGTCATGATATTGTAGCAAAATTTTTTTGATTTCTTCCGCTGATTTTATTTCAACGGGTTTCTCGTAAATTAATATGGTAGCGTTCCTAAGAACAGCATTACCGAAGCTTTTGAATGCATTTAAATCGATATACTTGAATATAATGCCGCTTGCTTGTATTGCAAGCTTTCTTGGAAATCTTCCTTCCATAATTGCCTTATCGGCAGGCCTGCCATCGATTGTTTGGAATCCTTTTTCTAATTCAGATTTCAAGTTTTCGGGATTTTGTATTGCGAGTGCTAACACTGGTGTTAACCTCTTCCGAAATTTTTGACGTGGGACTACGTCTTTGTTCACTATACTGGGATGCATTCTGTAAAATTGGGAATGAAACTGGCAAATGTTGCGTCAGATTTCAAACGTTAATAACAGCATGACCACATGATGGATAACAATAACCAATATGTTGTTGGATAGATAAAATGTATAACAATTTTGTAATATGCTAGTTATCACTCTAATTTCATTGCTAAGCGGTAAAATTGATAAAAAGTTTCAATAACAAATTTACGAGAATAATGAACCAATTACATGCGAGCATTCCTAGCACAGACGACGTGAATGGACACCATCCGTTCCCTGTGATATTCTCTGTATCAATATCGAAATAAAAATTGACAGAGTCTCCCCGTCCCAATAGGTCAATTTGTTTTTGCTTCCACGAGCTTAGACTAATATGATGTCTCGAAGGTAAAAGTTTTCCAACAAGTATGAAACAACACTCATTCTTGAACAATTTCTTAACCTGCTTTCAGAACCTTATAAAAACTGATGTCTTGAAAGAAAACATACCGGTAAAAGCAACAGTACCAGTGGAGTAAAGAACCGCAGGTTTCTCGTCGTCTATGACTGCAGCGGTACTCTTCTATTCGTACATTTCAGCGGTACACTTCTATTCGTACTGCAGTGGTACACTTTTTTTCGTACATTTCTATTCCTGTGCAATCGAGGAAAAACTGCAATTGTAAATTTTTGCTACGGATATTTATTTAATTTTATCTTCGATATTCACTAAATAATCGAGACCGGATAGTATTGAAAGAGTAAATTTATAAATATATACATGTATAGAAGAGTAAGATCCTGCGAATGCTTGTGAGTTTTTTGTTTATTTACTAAGATTTATTCAGAATCTCTTTTTACATTTCAAAATTGTTAGATGATATATTATTATTCTAAGCTTTACCATAATAAACGTATATTAGCTGTCTTCGTAATACAGCGAATGTAGATGTAGGCAAATGAAAAAAATTGTCAAGCAAAAAACAAAAATGTTATTGTGGATTTCTACGATTTTTTGCTGGAACTTGCTAATAATTTTATTTAAAATGTCTTCTTATGTTTGCCAATTGATGAACATTTGTAAAGGCTTCCATATTATTTTGAAAGTAAGATCCATATAATAGATTTGATTTAATCATTATGATAACGTAAGTATTATTGGATTTGGTTTTTGAGGATATAGAGTTAATTCTCACTTTGACGCATTACGAGATATTCTTGGTGCTTCTTCAACAAGCACGATATGCTTGTGCCTTGTCAAATACATGTTGTTTGCAATAAAAAAATACTACAGGCATAATATCGTCATATATAAACGATATTTTTTCGAGTGTTGTTGAATATATTTCAAAAATTGATTTCCAGGGGAGGCTGAAAATAAAAATACGTATAGTCGCTGAGCAAACTCATAGATTCTGGCTGCAGACTCTTTATATTTTATAAAAAGAATCCCCTAATTTCAGTTTTTAGTCCCACGTCACCATTTCATACAACCCTAGGGCTGTATACCTTGTAGTATTTTTTATCGTATATATTCATATTTAAACGTGTTGTTTCTTTATTGTATGGGAACGTTAGTTTTGGTAGATCGAATGCCTCCAAATTGCTGACGACTTCGTACACATAGAGTTGATCAGTCTCTAGCGTGGGAGTGTCAGGTGTTTTGGTAGTAGTTTTCTTTGTCATCGATCTCGTTACCACATATGCTTGTTTTAGTGTTTCATTTATTTATTTATTTCGTCAATCGACTGGTTACAATAATTTCTAAACTATACACGAACATAAAACAAATTAATTTTTTGTCCTCAGCCTCAAGGACTTGAAATACTGTTTTAGTTTATACCGGGACATCGAAAAGTCAATGGCTTCGCAGTGTTGATTATAAGAATTCATCATACTATTTATTGGTCCATTTTTGTGTATTCCGTACGATGATGGTTAAGAGCAAATAAACTACGGTGTCGAAGTTGTCGAATGGGTGCATAAAAGTTCAATTTAGAAAGTAGTACTGTTTACAAATGAAGCCATCGCGTACTCTCGCCGTTCTTTTAATGTTTGAATGTCAATCAACATGCAGCGTGCTTCATATGACGGAAGACGATGTGCGGTCCAACCTAGCTTACGAAGAGCATATAGTAGAAATTGCTTTTGTACTGATTCTATTCTCTCTTCATGTACGCCAGGACGAGGAGACCACACAATGCTACAGTATTCCAGTATTGACCTCACATAGGCAATATACAAAGTTTTGATAGTGTACGGGTCTTGAAAATTGTAGCAGAAGCGTTTGATGAACCCTAACATGTTGTTTGCCTTGTGTATGATAGTGTTATAGTGGTCGATGAAATTAAGTTTAGAATCTAAGATTATTCCTAAATCCCCAACTTTATCACATTTCTTCACATTCTGATCCCCTAATGCAATTACAATTTTGGGCGTTGTTAGTTTTCTGCTAAAGGATATTACATTGCATTTTTTTACATTTAATTCAAGTAGGCTTTTCTTACACCAGATGTAAAATGTGTGGATTTCATTCTGAAATACATTGATGTCTTCTTGACTTTTTATTTCCAAAAACAGCTTCATGTCGTCGGCATATATTAGAACTTTAATATTTTTGAGGATGAAGGAAATGTCGTTTACGTACAAAATAAAAAGAAGTGGTCCTAAGGGGGAGCCTTGGGGAACACCTGAAGTAACTTGAATGGGATTTGACTTTTTTCCATTAAATTTTACTATTTGTTGCCTGTTTGTAAAACATGATCCAAGCCACTTCAGGAGACCAGACTCAATTCCAATTTTTTGCAGTTTTAAAAGTAGCATTGGTATGTCAATACGATCAAATGCTTTGCTAAAGTCTGTATAAAGAGCTTTAACATGGTTCGCATTATCCATTGCATTCAATGATTAATCTACGAATTCAAGTAAATTTGTGGATGTAGAGCGGCCTTTGAAGAAGCCGTGTTGTTTGTCAGTTATTCGATTTTTGACTTGAGCAAATATCTTTTCATTGACAATTGACTCAAAGAGTTAAGGTATGCAAGAGATAATAGCGATTCCACGATAATTACGTATGTCAGATTTACGCCCAGATTTGAAAATAGGCACTAAAAATGAGCTTTTCCATATATTTGGGAAGACTCCAGTTTCCAACGACATATTGAACAGCCAGAACAAAGGAGATGTAAGTTCCTTCGAAAGATTTTTCATGAGTGCTGGAGGTATTTCGTCAGGTCCAGGTCCTTTGGAAGGGTCTAAATTTCTCAGACCCTGCAAAACATCCTGTACCTGAAGTTGGTTGACACCAATGTTTCTTGGATATTCTGGATAAAATGCAAAATAATCGCGGTCGCGATTTTCTTCGGAAAATGTGGTATAGATTTCCTGGAAAAATTTTGCAAAGAGATTGCAATTTTTCTCCGAGTTATCACCAACATCTCCATCGAGTTGCATTATTGATGGAAAATTGTCTGATTTTAGTTTTGTTTTGACGTAATTGAAGAAGTTCTTTGGACAAGACTTAATTTCTAGTTCAGTTTTTGCATTGAATTCTTCAAATGCATCACTGATTGCAAAGTTCAGTTGATCACATATTTCCAAGTAAATTGCTAGATTTTCACTGCTATTGTGTTTTTTGAAAATTTTGTGGGCTTTTTGTTTGCGGTTTTTTAAATTTTTTATTTGTTTGTTAAACCAGACTGGATGTTTAGTGTTAGCGTGGCGTCGTTTTTTCTTCAATGGAATCTCTTGAGAGATGATGTTGTACAGAATTTTGTAAAAGACGCTAACAGATGATTCGACATTTCCTTCATCTCTAAAAATTTGTTGCCAATTGACACAGTTTAATTTGTTTTTAATATTTGCATAGTTCGCGAGTTTGAAATCAAGGACTTCCTCATACTCACAGTCGTTGGGTCTTTGATATTCATGTAGAAATAAAGAATATTCAATTGCTGTGTGAAAATTTTCGTTTTTCCACAGTGGGTTAACTGATTCGGTCACACAGAAATCTTCATGGATATTCGTTAAGAGTAGGTCCAAATAGCAATTTTCACGGTTCCTTACATGGTTAATCTGGTTCAAACCTAGTTTAGCAATTTCGTTAAACATGAAGTGCAAAGTGATGTTATCTCCAACGACTGGGAGTAGGATGCTTTCGTTTTCAGGGTCCAAGATGAAGTCAGCGGTGTTTTGATTGAAGTCCCCATAGATGTGAACTTTCACTTCTGGAGGTAGTTCAGATAAAATTTTTTCTGCGCAATTAAAAAACTTTTCATACGTAATTTTATTAGCGTTATGTGGAGGAAAGTACACAGAGGCGAATACGTGTGTTTCACCTGCTATGTGCGATTTTATCCAAATGTGCTCGAATTTTTTGAATTTAGGTGCAGCAACAGTTTCTGAATTAAAATTCACAGAGACCGCTATGAGGACTCCTCCGCCTGACTTCTTTTCGGATTCTTGATGATTCCTGTCATTCCTGAATACATTAAACATATTTCCAAAAATTTCTTCACTTTTGACACTTTCATCCCAGTTTCAGTCGCCAATATGACTGAAAAGGATGAGCCTAAAAGATTGTTGTAAATTTGTTTCATTTTGGCTGGGCCTTTCATGCGATTGAAATTTTGACAATAAACCAAAATTTCAGTCGCATTTTGTGTTGGTGAAGAAATTTTTGGGGATATGGTGGTTGACGATGTTTGAGGGTTGGTGAGTGTTACCTGTAAGTCTTTTTCTTTCTCATCGAAAGGGGTCGTTATTTCCGAAAACTCGGTTTGTAAAATTTGTCGGTGCTTTCTCTTATTTGTTGTAGGCGGTGTGTTCGTTCACTGGATAACGATGTCCGATGAGACTGCAGGTCTGCTAAAGCGTCATCGCGTGATATTCCCAGTTCTTCATGTACGTCCAGGAAAATTTCACGTAGCAGGTTTAAGTCAGTTGGTAGTCCTTCAGCTGCCAGCATCACCGATGCACTAATTTTGGTGATTCCTATTGGCTCCTCCGTTATTGGCTGATCATGCAGGAAAGCAAGGAAAGTTCGTACCGTATCCATAATTTTGTGATCACGCTGCCGTGCTTTCAGATAGCGTTTGTCACCAGCAGCGGATTGCTCCGTTAGTCTGACAATCGGTGGACGCATAGGATCTAGCAGCGGAGCAGTATTTTCCGGTTCTGACTGTGAAGTAGTGCTCTGTGTTGTACCTTTTTCAGGTCGATACGGGTTGATAGTTTCTCCTTTCCTGAAGTTGATGAGTTTTGGAGCAGAAAGTGCAGCTATCGGATGGTCGGTTGATGAGGGTGGCCCGGCGAATTGAACTTTTGCTGTGGCTAGTAATTCTTTGTCTGATGCGTTGATACGTTGATAGTTTTGCGTACCGCTGTGCTGGTTGTTTTGTTTACTGGTATGAGTGATTTGTTGTTTTCTTTTTTCACGGTTTCTTTTGGCTTTTTCGGCAGCTTTTTCTTGTAGTCTTCGAGACCGTTGCTTGGCATCATAAGTGGACCAGTACTGCTTCCATTGCCATTTGTTACCCAGAAATCTCCATACTGGAGATGTGTGGTCCGCTT